>NW_025957823.1:0-27540 GCF_023159225.1 Perognathus longimembris pacificus
CGCATCAAGCTGCGCTGCTTGTCTTTGCTCCTGTGTGCTCGCGCACTCTCGCCTTTTCCACTTATTTTTATTTTTGATTTATTTTTGATTTATTTTGTCAATTTTAAAAAAAATACGCATCGTGCTGTGCTGTTTGTGTTTGCTTGAGTGCATTCGCGCGCTCTCGCTTTCTCCACTTTACAATTTTTTTGTTATTATTTATCTATTCCTGAGAGTTTATCTTATTTTTTATTTGTTTATTTAAATGAAGTCGACCAGTTGCCTGCCCTTCCTTCCATTATCCGTCACCGAGACAAACTGAACAAAGTTCTGAGGTCGACCTTGTAAAGATAAGGATTCAGGTCTGTCTGCTGTTTACCTTTGCTCCTGCGCGCACTGCCCTTCTCTCCACATTTATGTGTTTGTTTGTTTGTCTATCTAATCTTTTGGGTTTTTATTTCTAATGAGGTCGACCAGTTGTCTATTTATTATTTTTTTTACTACGCATCAAGCTGCGCTGCTTGTCTTTGCTCCTGTGTGCTCGCGCACTCTCGCCTTTTCCACTTATTTTTATTTTTGATTTATTTTTGATTTATTTTGTCAATTTTAAAAAAAAATACGCATCGTGCTGTGCTGTTTGTGTTTGCTTGAGTACATTAGCGCGCTCTCGCTTTCTCCACTTTACAATTTTTTTGTTATTATTTATCTATTCCTGAGAGTTTATCTTATTTTTTATTTGTTTATTTAAATGAAGTCGACCAGTTGCCTGCCCTTCCTTCCATTATCCGTCACCGAGACAAACTGAACAAAGTTCTGAGGTCGACCTTGTAAAGATAAGGATTCAGGTCTGTCTGCTGTTTACCTTTGCTCCTGCGCGCACTGCCCTTCTCTCCACATTTATGTGTTTGTTTGTTTGTCTATCTAATCTTTTGGGTTTTTATTTCTAATGAGGTCGACCAGTTGTCTATTTATTATTTTTTTTACTACGCATCAAGCTGCGCTGCTTGTCTTTGCTCCTGTGTGCTCGCGCACTCTCGCCTTTTCCACTTATTTTTATTTTTGATTGATTTAATTTGTCAATTTTAAAAAAAATACGCATCGTGCTGTGCTGTTTGTGTTTGCTTGAGTGCATTCGCGCGCTCTCGCTTTCTCCACTTTACAATTTTTTGTTATTATTTATCTATTCCTGAGAGTTTATCTTATTTTTTATTTGTTTATTTAAATGAAGTCGACCAGTTGCCTGCCCTTCCTTCCATTATCCGTCACCGAGACAAACTGAACAAAGTTCTGAGGTCGACCTTGTAAAGATAAGGATTCAGGTCTGTCTGCTGTTTACCTTTGCTCCTGCGCGCACTGCCCTTCTCTCCACATTTATGTGTTTGTTTGTTTGTCTATCTAATCTTTTGGGTTTTTATTTCTAATGAGGTCGACCAGTTGTCTATTTATTATTTTTTTTACTACGCATCAAGCTGCGCTGCTTGTCTTTGCTCCTGTGTGCTCGCGCACTCTCGCCTTTTCCACTTATTTTTATTTTTGATTTATTTTTGATATATTTTATCAATTTAAAAAAAAAATACGCATCGTGCTGTGCTGTTTGTGTTTGCTTGAGTGCATTCGCGCGCTCTCGCTTTCTCCACTTTACAATTTTTTGTTATTATTTATCTATTCCTGAGAGTTTATCTTATTTTTTATTTGTTTATTTAAATGAAGTCGACCAGTTGCCTGCCCTTCCTTCCATTATCCGTCACCGAGACAAACTGAACAAAGTTCTGAGGTCGACCTTGTAAAGATAAGGATTCAGGTCTGTCTGCTGTTTACCTTTGCTCCTGCGCGCACTGCCCTTCTCTCCACATTTATATGTTTGTTTGATTGTCTATCTAATCTTTTGGGTTTTTATTTCTAATGAGGTCGACCAGTTGTCTATTTATTATTTATTTTACTACGCATGAAGCTGCGCTGCTTGTCTTTGCTCCTGTGTGCTCGCGCACTCTCGCCTTTTCCACTTATTTTTATTTTTGATTTATTTTTGATTTATTTTGTCAATTTTAAAAAAAAATACGCATCGTGCTGTGCTGTTTGTGTTTGCTTGAGTGCATTCGCGCGCTCTCGCTTTCTCCACTTTACAATTTTTTTGTTATTATTTATCTATTCCTGAGAGTTTATCTTACTTTTTATTTGTTTATTTAAATGAAGTCGACCAGTTGCCTGCCCTTCCTTCCATTATCCGTCACCGAGACAAACTGAACAAAGTTCTGAGGTCGACCTTGTAAAGATAAGGATTCAGGTCTGTCTGCTGTTTACCTTTGCTCCTGCGCGCACTGCCCTTCTCTCCACATTTATGTGTTTGTTTGTTTGTCTATCTAATCTTTTGGGTTTTTATTTCTAATGAGGTCGACCAGTTGTCTATTTATTATTTTTTTTACTACGCATCAAGCTGCGCTGCTTGTCTTTGCTCCTGTGTGCTCGCGCACTCTCGCCTTTTCCACTTATTTTTATTTTTGATTTATTTTTGATTTATTTTGTCAATTTAAAAAAAAATACGCATCGTGCTGTGCTGTTTGTGTTTGCTTGAGTGCATTAGCGCGCTCTCGCTTTCTCCACTTTACAATTTTTTTGTTATTATTTATCTATTCCTGAGAGTTTATCTTATTTTTTATTTGTTTATTTAAATGAAGTCGACCAGTTGCCTGCCCTTCCTTCCATTATCCGTCACCGAGACAAACTGAACAAAGTTCTGAGGTCGACCTTGTAAAGATAAGGATTCAGGTCTGTCTGCTGTTTACCTTTGCTCCTGGGCGCACTGCCCTTCTCTCCACATTTATGTGTTTGTTTGTTTGTCTATCTAATCTTTTGGGTTTTTATTTCTAATGAGGTCGACCAGTTGTCTATTTATTATTTTTTTTACTACGCATCAAGCTGCGCTGCTTGTCTTTGCTCCTGTGTGCTCGCGCACTCTCGCCTTTTCCACTTATTTTTATTTTTGATTTATTTTTTGATTTATTTTGTCAATTTAAAAAAAAATACGCATCGTGCTGTGCTGTTTGTGTTTGCTTGAGTGCATTCGCGAGCTCTCGCTTTCTCCACTTTACAATTTTTTTGTTATTATTTATCTATTCCTGAGAGTTTATCTTATTTTTTATTTGTTTATTTAAATGAAGTCGACCAGTTGCCTGCCCTTCCTTCCATTATCCGTCACCGAGACAAACTGAACAAAGTTCTGAGGTCGACCTTGTAAAGATAAGGATTCAGGTCTGTCTGCTGTTTACCTTTGCTCCTGCGCGCACTGCCCTTCTCTCCACATTTATGTGTTTGTTTGTTTGTCTATCTAATCTTTTGGGTTTTTATTTCTAATGAGGTCGACCAGTTGTCTATTTATTATTTTTTTTACTACGCATCAAGCTGCGCTGCTTGTCTTTGCTCCTGTGTGCTCGCGCACTCTCGCCTTTTCCACTTATTTTTATTTTTGATTGATTTATTTTGTCATTTTAAAAAAAAATACGCATCGTGCTGTGCTGTTTGTGTTTGCTTGAGTGCATTCGCGCGCTCTCGCTTTCTCCACTTTACAATTTTTTGTTATTATTTATCTATTCCTGAGAGTTTATCTTATTTTTTATTTGTTTATTTAAATGAAGTCGACCAGTTGCCTGCCCTTCCTTCCATTATCCGTCACCGAGACAAACTGAACAAAGTTCTGAGGTCGACCTTGTAAAGATAAGGATTCAGGTCTGTCTGCTGTTTACCTTTGCTCCTGCGCGCACTGCCCTTCTCTCCACATTTATGTGTTTGTTTGTTTGTCTATCTAATCTTTTGGGTTTTTATTTCTAATGAGGTCGACCAGTTGTCTATTTGTTATTTTTTTTACTACGCATCAAGCTGCGCTGCTTGTCTTTGCTCCTGTGTGCTCGCGCACTCTCGCCTTTTCCACTTATTTTTATTTTTGATTTATTTTTGATTTATTTTGTCAATTTAAAAAAAAATACGCATCGTGCTGTGCTGTTTGTGTTTGCTTGAGTGCATTGCGCGCTCTCGCTTTCTCCACTTTACTTTTTTTTGTTATTATTTATCTATTCCTGAGAGTTTATCTTATTTTTTATTTGTTTATTTAAATGAAGTCGACCAGTTGCCTGCCCTTCCTTCCATTATCCGTCACCGAGACAAACTGAACAATGTTCTGAGGTCGACCTTGTAAAGATAAGGATTCAGGTCTGTCTGCTCTTTACCTTTGCTCCTGCGCGCACTGCCCTTCTCTCCACATTTATGTGTTTGTTTGTTTGTCTATCTAATCTTTTGGGTTTTTATTTCTAATGAGGTCGACCAGTTGTCTATTTATTATTTTTTTTACTACGTATCAAGCTGCGCTGCTTGTCTTTGCTCCTGTGTGCTCGCGCACTCTCGCCTTTTCCACTTATTTTTATTTTTGATTGATTTATTTTGTCAATTTAAAAAAAAATACGCATCGTGCTGTGCTGTTTGTGTTTGCTTGAGTGCATTCGCGCGCTCTCGCTTTCTCCACTTTACAATTTTTTTGTTATTATTTATCTATTCCTGAGAGTTTATCTTATTTTTTATTTGTTTATTTAAATGAAGTCGACCAGTTGCCTGCACTTCCTTCCATTATCCGTCACCGAGACAAACTGAACAAAGTTCTGAGGTCGATGTTGTAAAGATAAGGATTCAGGTCTGTCTGCTGTTTACCTTTGCTCCTGCGCGCACTGCCCTTCTCTCCACATTTATGTGTTTGTTTGTTTGTCTATCTAATCTTTTGGGTTTTTATTTCTAATGAGGTCGACCAGTTGTCTATTTATTATTTTTTTTACTACGCATCAAGCTGCGCTGCTTGTCTTTGCTCCTGTGTGCTCGCGCACTCTCGCCTTTTCCACTTATTTTTATTTTTGATTTATTTTTGATTCATTTTGTCAATTTAAAAAAAAATACGCATCGTGCTTTGCTGTTTGTGTTTGCTTGAGTGCATTCGCGCGCTCTCGCTTTCTCCACTTTACAATTTTTTTGTTATTATTTATCTATTCCTGAGAGTTTATCTTATTTTTTATTTGTTTATTTAAATGAAGTCGACCAGTTGCCTGCCCTTCCTTCCATTATCCGTCACCGAGACAAACTGAACAAAGTTCTGAGGTCGACGTTGTAAAGATAAGGATTCAGGTCTGTCTGCTGTTTACCTTTGCTCCTGCGCGCACTGCCCTTCTCTCCACATTTATGTGTTTGTTTGTTTGTCTATCTAATCTTTTGGGTTTTTATTTCTAATGAGGTCGACCAGTTGTCTATTTATTATTTTTTTTACTACGCATCAAGCTGCGCTGCTTGTCTTTGCTCCTGTGTGCTCGCGCACTCTCGCCTTTTCCACTTATTTTTATTTTTGATTTATTTTTGATTTATTTTGTCAATTTAAAAACAATTACGCATCGTGCTTTGCTGTTTGTGTTTGCTTGAGTGCATTCGCGCGCTCTCGCTTTCTCCACTTTACAATTTTGTTGTTACTATTTATCTATTCCTGAGAGTTTATCTTATTTTTTATTTGTTTATTTAAATGAAGTCGACCAGTTACCTGCCCTTCCTTCCATTATCCGTCACCGAGACAAACTGAACAAAGTTCTGAGATCGACCTTGTAAAGATAAGGATTCAGGTCTGTCTGCTGTTTACCTTTGCTCCTGCGCACACTGCCCTTCTCTCCACATTTATCTGTTTGTTTGTCTGTCTATCTAATCTTTTGGGTTTTTATTTCTAATGAGGTCGACCAGTTGTCTATTTATTATTTTTTTTACTACGCATCAAGCTGCGCTGCTTGTCTTTGCTCCTGTGTGCTCGCGCACTCTCGCCTTTTCCACTTATTTTTATTTTTGATTGATTTATTTTGTCATTTTAAAAAAAAATACGCATCGTGCTGTGCTGTTTGTGTTTGCTTGAGTGCATTCGCGCGCTCTCGCTTTCTCCACTTTACAATTTTTTGTTATTATTTATCTATTCCTGAGAGTTTATCTTATTTTTTATTTGTTTATTTAAATGAAGTCGACCAGTTGCCTGCCCTTCCTTCCATTATCCGTCACCGAGACAAACTGAACAAAGTTCTGAGGTCGACCTTGTAAAGATAAGGATTCAGGTCTGTCTGCTGTTTACCTTTGCTCCTGCGCGCACTGCCCTTCTCTCCACATTTATGTGTTTGTTTGTTTGTCTATCTAATCTTTTGGGTTTTTATTTCTAATGAGGTCGACCAGTTGTCTATTTGTTATTTTTTTTACTACGCATCAAGCTGCGCTGCTTGTCTTTGCTCCTGTGTGCTCGCGCACTCTCGCCTTTTCCACTTATTTTTATTTTTGATTTATTTTTGATTTATTTTGTCAATTTAAAAAAAAATACGCATCGTGCTGTGCTGTTTGTGTTTGCTTGAGTGCATTTGCGCGCTCTCGCTTTCTCCACTTTACTTTTTTTTGTTATTATTTATCTATTCCTGAGAGTTTATCTTATTTTTTATTTGTTTATTTAAATGAAGTCGACCAGTTGCCTGCCCTTCCTTCCATTATCCGTCACCGAGACAAACTGAACAATGTTCTGAGGTCGACCTTGTAAAGATAAGGATTCAGGTCTGTCTGCTCTTTACCTTTGCTCCTGCGCGCACTGCCCTTCTCTCCACATTTATGTGTTTGTTTGTTTGTCTATCTAATCTTTTGGGTTTTTATTTGTAATGAGGTCGACCAGTTGTCTATTTATTATTTTTTTTACTACGTATCAAGCTGCGCTGCTTGTCTTTGCTCCTGTGTGCTCGCGCACTCTCGCCTTTTCCACTTATTTTTATTTTTGATTGATTTATTTTGTCAATATTAAAAAAAATACGCATCGTGCTGTGCTGTTTGTGTTTGCTTGAGTGCATTCGCGCGCTCTCGCTTTCTCCACTTTACAATTTTTTTGTTATTATTTATCTATTCCTGAGAGTTTATCTTATTTTTTATTTGTTTATTTAAATGAAGTCGACCAGTTGCCTGCACTTCCTTCCATTATCCGTCACCGAGACAAACTGAACAAAGTTCTGAGGTCGATGTTGTAAAGATAAGGATTCAGGTCTGTCTGCTGTTTACCTTTGCTCCTGCGCGCACTGCCCTTCTCTCCACATTTATGTGTTTGTTTGTTTGTCTATCTAATCTTTTGGGTTTTTATTTCTAATGAGGTCGACCAGTTGTCTATTTATTATTTTTTTTACTACGCATCAAGCTGCGCTGCTTGTCTTTGCTCCTGTGTGCTCGCGCACTCTCGCCTTTTCCACTTATTTTTATTTTTGATTTATTTTTGATTCATTTTGTCAATTTAAAAAAAAATACGCATCGTGCTTTGCTGTTTGTGTTTGCTTGAGTGCATTCGCGCGCTCTCGCTTTCTCCACTTTACAATTTTTTTGTTATTATTTATCTATTCCTGAGAGTTTATCTTATTTTTTATTTGTTTATTTAAATGAAGTCGACCAGTTGCCTGCCCTTCCTTCCATTATCCGTCACCGAGACAAACTGAACAAAGTTCTGAGGTCGACGTTGTAAAGATAAGGATTCAGGTCTGTCTGCTGTTTACCTTTGCTCCTGCGCGCACTGCCCTTCTCTCCACATTTATGTGTTTGTTTGTTTGTCTATCTAATCTTTTGGGTTTTTATTTCTAATGAGGTCGACCAGTTGTCTATTTATTATTTTTTTTACTACGCATCAAGCTGCGCTGCTTGTCTTTGCTCCTGTGTGCTCGCGCACTCTCGCCTTTTCCACTTATTTTTATTTTTGATTTATTTTTGATTTATTTTGTCAATTTAAAAACAATTACGCATCGTGCTTTGCTGTTTGTGTTTGCTTGAGTGCATTCGCGCGCTCTCGCTTTCTCCACTTTACAATTTTGTTGTTACTATTTATCTATTCCTGAGAGTTTATCTTATTTTTTATTTGTTTATTTAAATGAAGTCGACCAGTTACCTGCCCTTCCTTCCATTATCCGTCACCGAGACAAACTGAACAAAGTTCTGAGATCGACCTTGTAAAGATAAGGATTCAGGTCTGTCTGCTGTTTACCTTTGCTCCTGCGCACACTGCCCTTCTCTCCACATTTATCTGTTTGTTTGTCTGTCTATCTAATCTTTTGGGTTTTTATTTCTAATGAGGTCGACCAGTTGTCTATTTATTATTTTTTTTACTACGCATCAAGCTGCACTGCTTGTCTTTGCTCCTGTGTGCTCGCGCACTCTCGCCTTTTCCACTTATTTTTATTTTTGATTTATTTTTGATTTATTTTGTCAATTTTTTAAAAAAAATACGCATCGTGCTGTGCTGTTTGTGTTTGCTTGAGTGCATTCGCGCGCTCTCGCTTTCTCCACTTTACAATTTTTTTGTTATTATTTATCTATTCCTGAGAGTTTATCTTATTTTTTATTTGTTTATTTAAATGAAGTCGACCAGTTGCCTGCCCTTCCTTCCATTTTCCGTCACCGAGACAAACTGAACAAAGTTCTGAGGTCGACCTTGTAAAGATAAGGATTCAGATCTGTCTGCTGTTTACCTTTGCTCCTGCGCGCACTGCCCTTCTCTCCACATTTATGTGTTTGTTTGTTTGTCTATCTAATCTTTTGGGTTTTTATTTCTAATGAGGTCGACCAGTTGTCTATTTATTATTTTTTTTACTACGCATCAAGCTGCGCTGCTTGTCTTTGCTCCTGTGTGCTCGCGCACTCTCGCCTTTTCCACTTATTTTTATTTTTGATTGATTTATTTTGTCAATTTTAAAAAAAATTACGCATCGTGCTGTGCTGTTTGTGTTTGCTTGAGTGCATTTGCGCGCTCTCGCTTTCTCCACTTTACAATTTTTTTGTTATTAATTATCTATTCCTGAGAGTTTATCTTATTTTTTATTTGTTTATTTAAATGAAGTCGACCAGTTGCCTGCCCTTCCTTCCATTATCCGTCACCGAGACAAACTGAACAAAGTTCTGAGGTCGACCTTGTAAAGTTAAGGATTCAGGTCTGTCTGCTGTTTACCTTTGCTCCTGCGCGCACTGCCCTTCTCTCCACATTTATGTGTTTGTTTGTTTGTCCATCTAATCTTTTGGGTTTTTATTTCTAATGAGGTCGACCAGTTGTCTATTTATTATTTTTTTTACTACGCATCAAGCTGCGCTGCTTGTCTTTGCTCCTGTGTGCTCGCGCACTCTCGCCTTTTCCACTTATTTTTATTTTTGATTTATTTTTGATTTTTTTTGTCAATTTTAAAAAAAATACGCATCGTGCTGTGCTGTTTGTGTTTGCTTGAGTGCATTCGCGCGCTCTCGCTTTCTCCACTTTACAATTTTTTTGTTATTATTTATCTATTCCTGAGAGTTTATCTTATTTTTTATTTGTTTATTTAAATGAAGTCGACCAGTTGCCTGCCCTTCCTTCCATTATCCGTCACCGAGACAAACTGAACAAAGTTCTGAGGTCGACCTTGTAAAGATAAGGATTCAGGTCTGTCTGCTGTTTACCTTTGCTCCTGCGCGCACTGCCCTTCTCTCCACATTTATGTGTTTGTTTGTTTGTCTATCTAATCTTTTGGGTTTTTATTTCTAATGAGGTCGACCAGTTGTCTATTTATTATTTTTTTTACTACGCATCAAGCTGCGCTGCTTGTCTTTCCTCCTGTGTGCTCGCGCACTCTCGCCTTTTCCACTTATTTTTATTTTTGATTTATTTTTGATTTATTTTGTCAATTTTAAAAAAAAAATACGCATCGTGCTGTGCTGTTTGTGTTTGCTTGAGTACATTAGCGCGCTCTCGCTTTCTCCACTTTACAATTTTTTTGTTATTATTTATCTATTCCTGATATTTTATCTTATTTTTTATTTGTTTATTTAAATGAAGTCGACCAGTTGCCTGCCCTTCCTTCCATTATCCGTCACCGAGACAAACTGAACAAAGTTCTGAGGTCGACCTTGTAAAGATAAGGATTCAGGTCTGTCTGCTGTTTACCTTTGCTCCTGCGCGCACTGCCCTTCTCTCCACATTTATGTGTTTGTTTGTTTGTCTATCTAATCTTTTGGGTTTTTATTTCTAATGAGGTCGACCAGTTGTCTATTTATTATTTTTTTTACTACGCATCAAGCTGCGCTGCTTGTCTTTGCTCCTGTGTGCTCGCGCACTCTCGCCTTTTCCACTTATTTTTATTTTTGATTGATTTATTTTGTCATTTAAAAAAAAATACGCATCGTGCTGTGCTGTTTGTGTTTGCTTGAGTGCATTCGGGCGCTCTCGCTTTCTCCACTTTACAATTTTTTTGTTATTATTTATCGATTCCTGAGAGTTTATCTTATTTTTTATTTGTTTATTTAAATGAAGTCGACCAGTTGCCTGCCCTTACTTCCATTATCCGTCACCGAGACAAACTGAACAAAGTTCTGAGGTCGACCTTGTAAAGATAAGGATTCAGGTCTGTCTGCTGTTTACCTTTGCTCCTGCCCGCACTGCCCTTCTCTCCACATTTATGTGTTTGTTTGTTTGTCTATCTAATCTTTTGGGTTATTATTTCTAATGAGGTCGACCAGTTGTCTATTTATTATTTTTTTTACTACGCATCAAGCTGCGCTGCTTGTCTTTGCTCCTGTGTGCTCGCGCACTCTCGCCTTTTCCACTTATTTTTATTTTTGATTTATTTTTGATTTATTTTGTCAATTTTAAAAAAAATACGCATCGTGCTGTGCTGTTTGTGTTTGCTTGAGTGCATTTGCGCGCTCTCGATTTCTCCACTTTACAATTTTTTGTTATTATTTATCTATTCCTGAGAGTTTATCTTATTTTTTATTTGTTTATTTAAATGAAGTCGACCAGTTGCCTGCCCTTCCTTCCATTATCCGTCACCGAGACAAACTGAACAAAGTTCTGAGGTCGACCTTGTAAAGATAAGGATTCAGGTCTGTCTGCTGTTTACCTTTGCTCCTGCGCGCACTGCCCTTCTCTCCACATTTATGTGTTTGTTTGTTTGTCTATCTAATCTTTTGTGTTTTTATTTCTAATGAGGTCGACCAGTTGTCTATTTATTATTTTTTTTACTACGCATCAAGCTGCGCTGCTTGTCTTTGCTCCTGTGTGCTCGCGCACTCTCGCCTTTTCCACTTATTTTTATTTTTGATTTATTTTTGATTTATTTTGTCAATTTTTTAAAAAAATACGCATCGTGCTGTGCTGTTTGTGTTTGCTTGAGTGCATTCGCGCGCTCTCGCTTTCTCCACTTTACAATTTTTATGTTATTATTTATCTATTCCTGAGAGTTTATCTTATTTTTTATTTGTTAATTTAAATGAAGTCGACCAGTTGCCTGCCCTTCCTTCCATTATTCGTCACCGAGTCAAACTGAACAAAGTTCTGAGGTCGACCTTGTAAAGATAAGGATTCAGGTCTGTCTGCGGTTTACCTTTGCTCCTGCGCGCACTGCCCTTTTCTCCACATTTATGTGTTTGTTTGTTTGTCTATCTAATCTTTTGGGTTTTTATTTCTAATGAGGTCGGCCAGTTGTCTATTTATTATTTTTTTTACTACGCATCAAGCTGCGCTGCTTGTCTTTGCTATTGTGTGCTCGCGCACTCTCGCCTTTTCCACTTATTTTTATTTTTGATTATTTTATTTTGTCATTTAAAAAAAATACGCATCGTGCTGTGCTGTTTGTGTTTGCTTGAGTGCATTCGCGCGCTCTCGCTTTCTCCACTTTACAATTTTTTTGTTATTATTTATCTATTCCTGAGAGTTTATCTTATTTTTTATTTGTTTATTTAAATGAAGTCGACCAGTTGCCTGCCCTTCCTTCCATTATCCGTCACCGAGACAAACTGAACAAAGTTCTGAGGTCGACCTTGTAAAGATAAGGATTCAGGTCTGTCTGCTGTTTACCTTTGCTCCTGCCCGCACTGCCCTTCTCTCCACATTTATGTGTTTGTTTGTTTGTCTATCTAATCTTTTGGGTTTTTATTTCTAATGAGGTCGACCAGTTGTCTATTTATTATTTTTTTTACTACGCATCAAGCTGCGCTGCTTGTCTTTGCTCCTGTGTGCTCGCGCACTCTCGCCTTTTCCACTTATTTTTATTTTTGATTTATTTTTGATTTATTTTGTCAATTTTTAAAGAAATACGCATCGTGCTGTGCTGTTTGTGTTTGCTTGAGTGCATTCGCGCGCTCTCGCTTTCCCCACTTTACAATTTTTTTGTTATTATTTATCTATTCCTGAGAGTTTATCTTATTTTTTATTTGTTTATTTAAATGAAGTCGACCAGTTGCCTGCCCTTCCTTCCATTATCCGTCACCGAGACAAACTGAACAAAGTTCTGAGGTCGACCTTGTAAAGATAAGGATTCAGGTCTGTCTGCTGTTTACCTTTGCTCCTGCGCGCACTGCCCTTCTCTCCACATTTATGTGTTTGTTTGTTTGTCTATCTAATCTTTTGGGTTTTTATTTCTAATGAGGTCGACCAGTTGTCTATTTATTATTTTTTTTACTACGCATCAAGCTGCGCTGCTTGTCTTTGCTCCTGTGTGCTCGCGCACTCTCGCCTTTTCCACTTATTTTTATTTTTGATTTATTTTTTATTTTTTTTTGTCAATTTTAAAAAAAAATACGCATCGTGCTGTGCTGTTTGTGTTTGCTTGAGTGCATTCGCGCGCTCTCGCTTTCTCCACTTTACAATTTTTTTGTTATTATTTATCTATTCCTGAGAGTTTATCTTATTTTTTATTTGTTTATTTAAATGAAGTCGACCACTTGCCTGCCCTTCCTTCCATTATCCGTCACCGAGACAAACTGAACAAAGTTCTGAGGTCGACCTTGTAAAGATAAGGATTCAGGTCTGTCTGCTGTTTACCTTTGCTCCTGCGCGCACTGCCCTTCTCTCCACATTTAGGTGTTTGTTTGTCTGTCTATCTAATCTTTTGGGTTTTTATTTCTAATGAGGTCGACCAGTTGTCTATTTATTATTTTTTTTACTACGCATCAAGCTGCGCTGCTTGTCTTTGCTCTTGTGTGCTCGCGCACTCTCGCCTTTTCCACTTATTTTTATTTTTGATTTATTTTTGATTTATTTTGTCAATTTTTTAAAAAAATACGCATCGTGCTGTGCTGTTTGTGTTTGCTTGAATGCATTCGCGCGCTCTCGCTTTCTCCACTTTACAATTTTTATGTTATTATTTATCTATTCCTGAGAGTTTATCTTATTTTTTATTTGTTTATTTAAATGAAGTCGACCAGTTGCCTGCCCTTCCTTCCATTATCCGTCACCGAGTCAAACTGAACAAAGTTCTGAGGTCGACCTTGTAAAGATAAGGATTCAGGTCTGTCTGCGGTTTACCTTTGCTCCTGCGCGCACTGCCCTTCTCTCCACATTTATGTGTTTGTTTGTTTGTCTATCTAATCTTTTGGGTTTTTATTTCTAATGAGGTCGACCAGTTGTCTATTTATTATTTTTTTTACTACGCATCAAGCTGCGCTGCTTGTCTTTGCTCCTGTGTGCTCGCGCACTCTCGCCTTTTCCACTTATTTTTATTTTTGATTTATTTTTGATTTATTTTGTCAATTTAAAAAAAAAATACGCATCGTGCTGTGCTGTTTGTGTTTGCTTGAGTACATTAGCGCGCTCTCGCTTTCTCCACTTTACAATTTTTTTGTTATTATTTATCTATTCCTGAGAGTTTATCTTATTTTTTATTTGTTTATTTAAATGAAGTCGACCAGTTGCCTGCCCTTCCTTCCATTATCCGTCACCGAGACAAACTGAACAAAGTTCTGAGGTCGACCTTGTAAAAATAAGGATTCAGGTCTGTCTGCTGTTTACCTTTGCTCCTGCGCGCACTGCCCTTCTCTCCACATTTATCTGTTTGTTTGTCTGTCTATCTAATCTTTTGGGTTTTTATTTCTAATGAGGTCGACCAGTTGTCTATTTATTATTTTTTTTACTACGCATCAATCTGCGCTGCTTGTCTTTGCTCCTGTGTGCTCGCGCACGCTCGCCTTTTCCACTTATTTTTATTTTTGATTGATTTATTTTGTCAATTTTAAAAAAAAATACGCATCGTGCTGTGCTGTTTGTGTTTGCTTGAGTGCATTCGCGCGCTCTCGCTTTCTCCACTTTACAATTTTTTTGTTATTATTTATCTATTCCTGAGAGTTTATCTTATTTTTTATTTGTTTATTTAAATGAAGTCGACCAGTTGCCTGCCCTTCCTTCCATTATCCGTCACCGAGACAAACTGAACAAAGTTCTGAGGTCGACCTTGTAAAGATAAGGATTCAGGTCTGTCTGCTGTTTACCTTTGCTCCTGCGCGCACTGCCCTTCTCTCCACATTTATGTGTTTGTTTGTTTGTCTATCTAATCTTTTGGGTTTTTATTTCTAATGAGGTCGACCAGTTGTCTATTTATTATTTTTTTTACTACGCATCAAGCTGCGCTGCTTGTCTTTGCTCCTGTGTGCTCGCGCACTCTCGCCTTTTCCACTTATTTTTATTTTTGATTTATTTTTGATTTATTTTGTCAATTTTAAAAAAAATACGCATCGTGCTGTGCTGTTTGTGTTTGCTTGAGTGCATTCGCGCGCTCTCGCTTTCTCCACTTTACAATTTTTTTGTTATTATTTATCTATTCCTGAGAGTTTATCTTTTTTATTTGTTTATTTAAATGAAGTCGACCAGTTGCCTGCCCTTCCTTCCATTATCCGTCACCGAGACAAACTGAACAAAGTTCTGAGGTCGACCTTGTAAAGATAAGGATTCAGGTCTGTCTGCTGTTTACCTTTGCTCCTGCGCGCACTGCCCTTCTCTCCACATTTATGTGTTTGTTTGTTTGTCTATCTAATCTTTTGGGTTTTTATTTCTAATGAGGTCGACCAGTTGTCTATTTATTATTTTTTTTACTACGCATCAAGCTGCGCTGCTTGTCTTTGCTCCTGTGTGCTCGCGCACACTCGCCTTTTCCACTTATTTTTATTTTTGATTTATTTTTGATTTATTTTGTCAATTTAAAAAAAATACGCATCGTGCTGTGCTGTTTGTGTTTGCTTGAGTGCATTCGCGCGCTCTCGCTTTCTCCACTTTACAATTTTTTTGTTATGATTTATCTATTCCTGAGAGTTTATCTTATTTTTTATTTGTTTATTTAAATGAAGTCGACCAGTTGCCTGCCCTTCCTTCCATTATCCGTCACCGAGACAAACTGAACAAAGTTCTGAGGTCGACCTTGTAAAGATAAGGATTCAGGTCTGTCTGCTGTTTACCTTTGCTCCTGCGCACTGCCCTTCTCTCCACATTTATGTGTTTGTTTGTTTGTCTATCTAATCTTTTGGGTTTTTATTTCTAATGAGGTCGACCAGTTGTCTATTTATTATTTTTTTTACTACGCATCAAGCTGCGCTGCTTGTCTTTGCTCCTGTGTGCTCGCGCACTCTCGCCTTTTCCACTTATTTTTATTTTTTTTATTTTTGATTTATTTTGTCAATTTAAAAAAAAATACGCATCGTGCTGTGCTGTTTGTGTTTGCTTGAGTGCATTCGCGCGCTCTCGCTTTCTCCACTTTACAATTTTTTTTGTTATTATTTATCTATTCCTGAGAGTTTATCTTATTTTTTATTTGTTTATTTAAATGAAGTCGACCAGTTGCCTGCCCTTCCTTCCATTATCCGTCACCGAGACAAACTGAACAAAGTTCTGAGGTCGACCTTGTAAAGATAAGGATTCAGGTCTGTCTGCTGTTTACCTTTGCTCCTGCGCGCACTGCCCTTCTCTCCACATTTATGTGTTTGTTTGTTTGTCTATCTAATCTTTTGGGTTTTTATTTCTAATGAGGTCGACCAGTTGTCTATTTATTATTTTTTTTACTACGCATCAAGCTGCGCTGCTTGTCTTTGCTCCTGTGTGCTCGCGCACTCTCGCCTTTTCCACTTATTTTTATTTTTGATTTATTTTTGATTTATTTTGTCAATTTTAAAAAAAATGCGCATCGTGCTGTGCTGTTTGTGTTTGCTTGAGTGCATTCGCGCGCTCTCGCTTTCTCCACTTTACAATTTTTTTGTTATTATTTATCTATTCCTGAGAGTTTATCTTATTTTTTATTTGTTTATTTAAATGAAGTCGACCAGTTGCCTGCCCTTCCTTCCATTATCCGTCACCGAGACAAACTGAACAAAGTTCTGAGGTCGACCTTGTAAAGATAAGGATTCAGGTCTGTCTGCTGTTTACCTTTGCTCCTGCGCGCACTGCCCTTCTCTCCACATTTATGTGTTTGTTTGTTTGTCTATCTAATCTTTTGGGTTTTTATTTCTAATGAGGTCGACCAGTTGTCTATTTATTATTTTTTTTACTACGCATCAAGCTGCGCTGCTTGTCTTTGCTCCTGTGTGCTCGCGCACTCTCGCCTTTTCCACTTATTTTTATTTTTGATTTATTTTGTCAATTTTTAAAAAAAATACGCATCGTGCTGTGCTGTTTGTGTTTGCTTGAGTGCATTCGCGCGCTCTCGCTTTCTCCACTTTACAATTTTTTTGTTATTATTTATCTATTCCTGAGAGTTTATCTTATTTTTTATTTGTTTATTTAAATGAAGTCGACCAGTTGCCTGCCCTTCCTTCCATTATCCGTCACCGAGACAAACTGAACAAAGTTCTGAGGTCGACCTTGTAAAGATAAGGATTCAGGTCTGTCTGCTGTTTACCTTTGCTCCTGCGCGCACTGCCCTTCTCTCCACATTTATGTGTTTGTTTGTTTGTCTATCTAATCTTTTGGGTTTTTATTTCTAATGAGGTCGACCAGTTGTCTATTTATTATTTTTTTTACTACGCATCAAGCTGCGCTGCTTGTCTTTGCTCCTGTGTGCTCGCGCACTCTCGCCTTTTCCACTTATTTTTATTTTTGATTTATTTTTGATTTATTTTGTCAATTTTAAAAAAAATACGCATCGTGCTGTGCTGTTTGTGTTTGCTTGAGTGCATTCGCGCGCTCTCGCTTTCTCCACTTTACAATTTTTTTGTTATTATTTATCTATTCCTGAGAGTTTATCTTATTTTTTATTTGTTTATTTAAATGAAGTCGACCAGTTGCCTGCCCTTCCTTCCATTATCCGTCACCGAGACAAACTGAACAAAGTTCTGAGGTCGACCTTGTAAAGATAAGGATTCAGGTCTGTCTGCTGTTTACCTTTGCTCCTGCGCGCACTGCCCTTCTCTCCACATTTATGTGTTTGTTTGTTTGTCTATCTAATCTTTTGGGTTTTTATTTCTAATGAGGTCGACCAGTTGTCTATTTATTATTTTTTTTACTACGCATCAAGCTGCGCTGCTTGTCTTTGCTCTGTGTGCTCGCGCACTCTCGCCTTTTCCACTTATTTTTATTTTTGATTTATTTTTGATTTATTTTGTCAATTTTAAAAAAAATACGCATCGTGCTGTGCTGTTTGTGTTTGCTTGAGTGCATTCGCGCGCTCTCGCTTTCTCCACTTTACAATTTTTTTGTTATTATTTATCTATTCCTGAGAGTTTATCTTATTTTTTATTTGTTTATTTAAATGAAGTCGACCAGTTGCCTGCCCTTCCTTCCATTATCCGTCACCGAGACAAACTGAACAAAGTTCTGAGGTCGACCTTGTAAAGATAAGGATTCAGGTCTGTCTGCTGTTTACCTTTGCTCCTGCGCGCACTGCCCTTCTCTCCACATTTATGTGTTTGTTTGTTTGTCTATCTAATCTTTTGGGTTTTTATTTCTAATGAGGTCGACCAGTTGTCTATTTATTATTTTTTTTACTACGCATCAAGCTGCGCTGCTTGTCTTTGCTCCTGTGTGCTCGCGCACTCTCGCCTTTTCCACTTATTTTTATTTTTGATTTATTTTTGATTTATTTTGTCAATTTAAAAAAAAATACGCATCGTGCTGTGCTGTTTGTGTTTGCTTGAGTGCATTCGCGCGCTCTCGCTTTCTCCACTTTACAATTTTTTTGTTATTATTTATCTATTCCTGAGAGTTTATCTTATTTTTTATTTGTTTATTTAAATGAAGTCGACCAGTTGCCTGCCCTTCCTTCCATTATCCGTCACCGAGACAAACTGAACAAAGTTCTGAGGTCGACCTTGTAAAGATAAGGATTCAGGTCTGTCTGCTGTTTACCTTTGCTCCTGCGCGCACTGCCCTTCTCTCCACATTTATGTGTTTGTTTGTTTGTCTATCTAATCTTTTGGGTTTTTATTTCTAATGAGGTCGACCAGTTGTCTATTTATTATTTTTTTTACTACGCATCAAGCTGCGCTGCTTGTCTTTGCTCCTGTGTGCTCGCGCACTCTCGCCTTTTCCACTTATTTTTATTTTTGATTTATTTTTGATTTATTTTGTCAATTTAAAAAAAAATACGCATCGTGCTGTGCTGTTTGTGTTTGCTTGAGTGCATTCGCGCGCTCTCGCTTTCTCCACTTTACAATTTTTTTGTTATTATTTATCTATTCCTGAGAGTTTATCTTATTTTTTATTTGTTTATTTAAATGAAGTCGACCAGTTGCCTGCCCTTCCTTCCATTATCCGTCACCGAGACAAACTGAACAAAGTTCTGAGGTCGACCTTGTAAAGATAAGGATTCAGGTCTGTCTGCTGTTTACCTTTGCTCCTGCGCGCACTGCCCTTCTCTCCACATTTATGTGTTTGTTTGTTTGTCTATCTAATCTTTTGGGTTTTTATTTCTAATGAGGTCGACCAGTTGTCTATTTATTATTTTTTTTACTACGCATCAAGCTGCGCTGCTTGTCTTTGCTCCTGTGTGCTCGCGCACTCTCGCCTTTTCCACTTATTTTTATTTTTGATTTATTTTTGATTTATTTTGTCAATTTAAAAAAAATACGCATCGTGCTGTGCTGTTTGTGTTTGCTTGAGTGCATTCGCGCGCTCTCGCTTTCTCCACTTTACAATTTTTTTGTTATTATTTATCTATTCCTGAGAGTTTATCTTATTTTTTATTTGTTTATTTAAATGAAGTCGACCAGTTGCCTGCCCTTCCTTCCATTATCCGTCACCGAGACAAACTGAACAAAGTTCTGAGGTCGACCTTGTAAAGATAAGGATTCAGGTCTGTCTGCTGTTTACCTTTGCTCCTGCGCGCACTGCCCTTCTCTCCACATTTATGTGTTTGTTTGTTTGTCTATCTAATCTTTTGGGTTTTTATTTCTAATGAGGTCGACCAGTTGTCTATTTATTATTTTTTTTACTACGCATCAAGCTGCGCTGCTTGTCTTTGCTCCTGTGTGCTCGCGCACTCTCGCCTTTTCCACTTATTTTTATTTTTGATTTATTTTTGATTTATTTTGTCAATTTAAAAAAAAATACGCATCGTGCTGTGCTGTTTGTGTTTGCTTGAGTGCATTCGCGCGCTCTCGCTTTCTCCACTTTACAATTTTTTGTTTATTATTTATCTATTCCTGAGAGTTTATCTTATTTTTTATTTGTTTATTTAAATGAAGTCGACCAGTTGCCTGCCCTTCCTTCCATTATCCGTCACCGAGACAAACTGAACAAAGTTCTGAGGTCGACCTTGTAAAGATAAGGATTCAGGTCTGTCTGCTGTTTACCTTTGCTCCTGCGCGCACTGCCCTTCTCTCCACATTTATGTGTTTGTTTGTTTGTCTATCTAATCTTTTGGGTTTTTATTTCTAATGAGGTCGACCAGTTGTCTATTTATTATTTTTTTTACTACGCATCAAGCTGCGCTGCTTGTCTTTGCTCCTGTGTGCTCGCGCACTCTCGCCTTTTCCACTTATTTTTATTTTTGATTTATTTTTGATTTATTTTGTCAATTTAAAAAAAATACGCATCGTGCTGTGCTGTTTGTGTTTGCTTGAGTGCATTCGCGCGCTCTCGCTTTCTCCACTTTACATGATTTTTTTGTTATTATTTATCTATTCCTGAGAGTTTATCTTATTTTTTATTTGTTTATTTAAATGAAGTCGACCAGTTGCCTGCCCTTCCTTCCATTATCCGTCACCGAGACAAACTGAACAAAGTTCTGAGGTCGACCTTGTAAAGATAAGGATTCAGGTCTGTCTGCTGTTTACCTTTGCTCCTGCGCCACTGCCCTTCTCTCCACATTTATGTGTTTGTTTGTTTGTCTATCTAATCTTTTGGGTTTTTATTTCTAATGAGGTCGACCAGTTGTCTATTTATTATTTTTTTTACTACGCATCAAGCTGCGCTGCTTGTCTTTGCTCCTGTGTGCTCGCGCACTCTCGCCTTTTCCACTTATTTTTATTTTTGATTTATTTTTGATTTATTTTGTCAATTTAAAAAAAATACGCATCGTGCTGTGCTGTTTGTGTTTGCTTGAGTGCATTCGCGCGCTCTCGCTTTCTCCACTTTACAATTTTTTTGTTATTATTTATCTATTCCTGAGAGTTTATCTTATTTTTTATTTGTTTATTTAAATGAAGTCGACCAGTTGCCTGCCCTTCCTTCCATTATCCGTCACCGAGACAAACTGAACAAAGTTCTGAGGTCGACCTTGTAAAGATAAGGATTCAGGTCTGTCTGCTGTTTACCTTTGCTCCTGCGCGCACTGCCCTTCTCTCCACATTTATGTGTTTGTTTGTTTGTCTATCTAATCTTTTGGGTTTTTATTTCTAATGAGGTCGACCAGTTGTCTATTTATTATTTTTTTTACTACGCATCAAGCTGCGCTGCTTGTCTTTGCTCCTGTGTGCTCGCGCACTCTCGCCTTTTCCACTTATTTTTATTTTTGATTTATTTTTGATTTATTTTGTCAATTTAAAAAAAATACGCATCGTGCTGTGCTGTTTGTGTTTGCTTGAGTGCATTCGCGCGCTCTCGCTTTCTCCACTTTACAATTTTTTTGTTATTATTTATCTATTCCTGAGAGTTTATCTTATTTTTTATTTGTTTATTTAAATGAAGTCGACCAGTTGCCTGCCCTTCCTTCCATTATCCGTCACCGAGACAAACTGAACAAAGTTCTGAGGTCGACCTTGTAAAGATAAGGATTCAGGTCTGTCTGCTGTTTACCTTTGCTCCTGCGCGCACTGCCCTTCTCTCCACATTTATGTGTTTGTTTGTCTATCTAATCTTTTGGGTTTTTATTTCTAATGAGGTCGACCAGTTGTCTATTTATTATTTTTTTTACTACGCATCAAGCTGCGCTGCTTGTCTTTGCTCCTGTGTGCTCGCGCACTCTCGCCTTTTCCACTTATTTTTATTTTTGATTTATTTTGATTTATTTTGTCAATTTAAAAAAAAATACGCATCGTGCTGTGCTGTTTGTGTTTGCTTGAGTGCATTCGCGCGCTCTCGCTTTCTCCACTTTACAATTTTTTTGTTATTATTTATCTATTCCTGAGAGTTTATCTTATTTTTTATTTGTTTATTTAAATGAAGTCGACCAGTTGCCTGCCCTTCCTTCCATTATCCGTCACCGAGAGAAACTGAACAAAGTTCTGAGGTCGACCTTGTAAAGATAAGGATTCAGGTCTGTCTGCTGTTTACCTTTGCTCCTGCGCGCACTGCCCTTCTCTCCACATTTATGTGTTTGTTTGTTTGTCTATCTAATCTTTTGGGTTTTTATTTCTAATGAGGTCGACCAGTTGTCTATTTATTATTTTTTTTACTACGCATCAAGCTGCGCTGCTTGTCTTTGCTCCTGTGTGCTCGCGCACTCTCGCCTTTTCCACTTATTTTTATTTTTGATTTATTTTTGATTTATTTTGTCAATTTAAAAAAAATACGCATCGTGCTGTGCTGTTTGTGTTTGCTTGAGTGCATTCGCGCGCTCTCGCTTTCTCCACTTTACAATTTTTTTGTTATTATTTATCTATTCCTGAGAGTTTATCTTATTTTTTATTTGTTTATTTAAATGAAGTCGACCAGTTGCCTGCCCTTCCTTCCATTATCCGTCACCGAGACAAACTGAACAAAGTTCTGAGGTCGACCTTGTAAAGATAAGGATTCAGGTCTGTCTGCTGTTTACCTTTGCTCCTGCGCGCACTGCCCTTCTCTCCACATTTATGTGTTTGTTTGTTTGTCTATCTAATCTTTTGGGTTTTTATTTCTAATGAGGTCGACCAGTTGTCTATTTATTATTTTTTTTACTACGCATCAAGCTGCGCTGCTTGTCTTTGCTCCTGTGTGCTCGCGCACTCTCGCCTTTTCCACTTATTTTTATTTTTGATTTATTTTTGATTTATTTTGTCAATTTAAAAAAAATACGCATCGTGCTGTGCTGTTTGTGTTTGCTTGAGTGCATTCGCGCGCTCTCGCTTTCTCCACTTTACAATTTTTTTGTTATTATTTATCTATTCCTGAGAGTTTATCTTATTTTTTATTTGTTTATTTAAATGAAGTCGACCAGTTGCCTGCCCTTCCTTCCATTATCCGTCACCGAGACAAACTGAACAAAGTTCTGAGGTCGACCTTGTAAAGATAAGGATTCAGGTCTGTCTGCTGTTTACCTTTGCTCCTGCGCGCACTGCCCTTCTCTCCACATTTATGTGTTTGTTTGTTTGTCTATCTAATCTTTTGGGTTTTTATTTCTAATGAGGTCGACCAGTTGTCTATTTATTATTTTTTTTACTACGCATCAAGCTGCGCTGCTTGTCTTTGCTCCTGTGTGCTCGCGCACTCTCGCCTTTTCCACTTATTTTTATTTTTGATTTATTTTTGATTTATTTTGTCAATTTTAAAAAAAATACGCATCGTGCTGTGCTGTTTGTGTTTGCTTGAGTGCATTCGCGCGCTCTCGCTTTCTCCACTTTACAATTTTTTTGTTATTATTTATCTATTCCTGAGAGTTTATCTTATTTTTTATTTGTTTATTTAAATGAAGTCGACCAGTTGCCTGCCCTTCCTTCCATTATCCGTCACCGAGACAAACTGAACAAAGTTCTGAGGTCGACCTTGTAAAGATAAGGATTCAGGTCTGTCTGCTGTTTACCTTTGCTCCTGCGCGCACTGCACTTCTCTCCACATTTATGTGTTTGTTTGTTTGTCTATCTAATCTTTTGGGTTTTTATTTCTAATGAGGTCGACCAGTTGTCTATTTATTATTTTTTTTACTACGCATCAAGCTGCGCTGCTTGTCTTTGCTCCTGTGTGCTCGCGCACTCTCGCCTTTTCCACTTATTTTTATTTTTGATTTATTTTTGATTTATTTTGTCAATTTAAAAAAAATACGCATCGTGCTGTGCTGTTTGTGTTTGCTTGAGTGCATTCGCGCGCTCTCGCTTTCTCCACTTTACAATTTTTTTGTTATTATTTATCTATTCCTGAGAGTTTATCTTATTTTTTATTTGTTTATTTAAATGAAGTCGACCAGTTGCCTGCCCTTCCTTCCATTATCCGTCACCGAGACAAACTGAACAAAGTTCTGAGGTCGACCTTGTAAAGATAAGGATTCAGGTCTGTCTGCTGTTTACCTTTGCTCCTGCGCGCACTGCCCTTCTCTCCACATTTATGTGTTTGTTTGTTTGTCTATCTAATCTTTTGGGTTTTTATTTCTAATGAGGTCGACCAGTTGTCTATTTATTATTTTTTTTACTACGCATCAAGCTGCGCTGCTTGTCTTTGCTCCTGTGTGCTCGCGCACTCTCGCCTTTTCCACTTATTTTTATTTTTGATTTATTTTTGATTTATTTTGTCAATTTAAAAAAAAATACGCATCGTGCTGTGCTGTTTGTGTTTGCTTGAGTGCATTCGCGCGCTCTCGCTTTCTCCACTTTACAATTTTTTGTTATTATTTATCTATTCCTGAGAGTTTATCTTATTTTTTATTTGTTTATTTAAATGAAGTCGACCAGTTGCCTGCCCTTCCTTCCATTATCCGTCACCGAGACAAACTGAACAAAGTTCTGAGGTCGACCTTGTAAAGATAAGGATTCAGGTCTGTCTGCTGTTTACCTTTGCTCCTGCGCGCACTGCCCTTCTCTCCACATTTATGTGTTTGTTTGTTTGTCTATCTAATCTTTTGGGTTTTTATTTCTAATGAGGTCGACCAGTTGTCTATTTATTATTTTTTTTACTACGCATCAAGCTGCGCTGCTTGTCTTTGCTCCTGTGTGCTCGCGCACTCTCGCCTTTTCCACTTATTTTTATTTTTATTTTTGATTTATTTTGTCAATTTTAAAAAAAAATACGCATCGTGCTGTGCTGTTTGTGTTTGCTTGAGTGCATTCGCGCGCTCTCGCTTTCTCCACTTTACAATTTTTTTGTTATTATTTATCTATTCCTGAGAGTTTATCTTATTTTTTATTTGTTTATTTAAATGAAGTCGACCAGTTGCCTGCCCTTCCTTCCATTATCCGTCACCGAGACAAACTGAACAAAGTTCTGAGGTCGACCTTGTAAAGATAAGGATTCAGGTCTGTCTGCTGTTTACCTTTGCTCCTGCGCGCACTGCCCTTCTCTCCACATTTATGTGTTTGTTTGTTTGTCTATCTAATCTTTTGGGTTTTTATTTCTAATGAGGTCGACCAGTTGTCTATTTATTATTTTTTTTTACTACGCATCAAGCTGCGCTGCTTGTCTTTGCTCCTGTGTGCTCACGCACTCTCGCCTTTTCCACTTATTTTTATTTTTGATTTATTTTTGATTTATTTTGTCAATTTTAAAAAAAAATACGCATCGTGCTGTGCTGTTTGTGTTTGCTTGAGTGCATTCGCGCGCTCTCGCTTTCTCCACTTTACAATTTTTTTGTTATTATTTATCTATTCCTGAGAGTTTATCTTATTTTTATTTGTTTATTTAAATGAAGTCGACAGTTGCCTGCCCTTCCTTCCATTATCCGTCACCGAGACAAACTGAACAAAGTTCTGAGGTCGACCTTGTAAAGATAAGGATTCAGGTCTGTCTGCTGTTTACCTTTGCTCCTGTGCGCACTGCCCTTCTCTCCACATTTATGTGTTTGTTTGTTTGTCTATCTAATCTTTTGGGTTTTTATTTCTAATGAGGTCGACCAGTTGTCTATTTATTATTTTTTTTACTACGCATCAAGCTGCGCTGCTTGTCTTTGCTCCTGTGTGCTCGCGCACTCTCGCCTTTTCCACTTATTTTTATTTTTGATTTATTTTTGATTTATTTTGTCAATTTTAAAAAAAATACGCATCGTGCTGTGCTGTTTGTGTTTGCTTGAGTGCATTCGCGCGCTCTCGCTTTCTCCACTTTACAATTTTTTTGTTATTATTTATCTATTCCTGAGAGTTTATCTTATTTTTTATTTGTTTATTTAAATGAAGTCGACCAGTTGCCTGCCCTTCCTTCCATTATCCGTCACCGAGACAAACTGAACAAAGTTCTGAGGTCGACCTTGTAAAGATAAGGATTCAGGTCTGTCTGCTGTTTACCTTTGCTCCTGCACGCACTGCCCTTCTCTCCACATTTATGTGTTTGTTTGTTTGTCTATCTAATCTTTTGGGTTTTTATTTCTAATGATGTCGACCAGTTGTCTATTTATTATTTTTTTTACTCCGCATCAAGCTGCGCTGCTTGTCTTTGCTCCTGTGTGCTCGCGCACTCTCGCCTTTTCCACTTATTTTTATTTTTGATTTATTTTTGATTATTTTGTCAATTTAAAAAAAAATACGCATCGTGCTGTGCTGTTTGTGTTGCTTGAGTGCATTCGCGCGCTCTCGCTTTCTCCACTTTACAATTTTTTTGTTATTATTTATCTATTCCTGAGAGTTTATCTTATTTTTTATTTGTTTATTTAAATGAAGTCGACCAGTTGCCTGCCCTTCCTTCCATTATCCGTCACCGAGACAAACTGAACAAAGTTCTGAGGTCGACCTTGTAAAGATAAGGATTCAGGTCTGTCTGCTGTTTACCTTTGCTCCTGCGCGCACTGCCCTTCTCTCCACATTTATGTGTTTGTTTGTTTGTCTATCTAATCTTTTGGGTTTTTATTTCTAATGAGGTCGACCAGTTGTCTATTTATTATTTTTTTTACTACGCATCAAGCTGCGCTGCTTGTCTTTGCTCCTGTGTGCTCGCGCACTCTCGCCTTTTCCACTTATTTTTATTTTTGATTTATTTTTGATTTATTTTGTCAATTAAAAAAAAATACGCATCGTGCTGTGCTGTTTGTGTTTGCTTGAGTGCATTCGCGCGCTCTCGCTTTCTCCACTTTACAATTTTTTTGTTATTATTTATCTATTCCTGAGAGTTTATCTTATTTTTTATTTGTTTATTTAAATGAAGTCGACCAGTTGCCTGCCCTTCCTTCCATTATCCGTCACCGAGACAAACTGAACAAAGTTCTGAGGTCGACCTTGTAAAGATAAGGATTCAGGTCTGTCTGCTGTTTACCTTTGCTCCTGTGCGCACTGCCCTTCTCTCCACATTTATGTGTTTGTTTGTTTGTCTATCTAATCTTTTGGGTTTTTATTTCTAATGAGGTCGACCAGTTGTCTATTTATTATTTTTTTTACTACGCATCAAGCTGCGCTGCTTGTCTTTGCTCCTGTGTGCTCGCCGCACCTCTCGCCTTTTCCACTTATTTTTATTTTTGATTTATTTTTGATTTATTTTGTCAATTTTAAAAAAAAAATACGCATCGTGCTGTGCTGTTTGTGTTTTGCTTGAGTGCATTCGCGCGCTCTCGCTTTCTCCACATTACAATTTTTTTGTTATTATTTATCTATTCCTGAGAGTTTATCTTATTTTTTTATTTGTTTATTTAAATGAAGTCGACCAGTTGCCTGCCCTTCCTTCCATTATCCGTCACCGAGACAAACTGAACAAAGTTCTGAGGTCGACCTTGTAAAGATAAGGATTCAGGTCTGTCTGCTGTTTACCTTTGCTCCTGCGCGCACTGCCCTTCTCTCCACATTTATGTGTTTGTTTGTTTGTCCATCTAATCTTTTGGGTTTTTGTTTCTAATGAGGTCGACCAGTTGTCTATTTATTATTTTTTTTACTACGCATCAAGCTGCGCTGCTTGTCTTTGCTCCTGTGATGCTCGTGCACTCTCGCCTTTTCCACTTATTTTTATTTTTGATTTATTTTGTCAATTTTAAAAAAAACAATACGCATCGTGCTGTGCTGTTTGTGTTTGCTTGAGTGCATTCGCGCGCTCTCGCTTTCTCCACTTTACAATTTTTTTTTGTTATTTATTTATCTATTCCTGAGAGTTTATCTTATTTTTTATTTGTTTATTTAAATGAAGTCGACCAGTTGCCTGCCCTTCCTTCCATTATCGTCACCGAGACAAACTGAACAAAGTTCTGAGGTCGACCTTGTATAGATAAGGATTCAGTTCTGTCTGCTGTTTACCTTTGCTCCTGCGCGCACTGCCCTTCTCTCCACATTTATGTCGTTTGTTTGTTTGTCTAACTAATCTTTTGGGTTTTTATTTCTAATGAGGTCGACCAGTTGTCTATTTATTATTTCTTTTACTACGCATCAAGCTGCGCTGCTGTCTTTGCTCCTGTGTGCTCGCGCACTCTCGCCTTTTCCACTTATTTTTATTTTTGATTTATTTTGATTT
This sequence comes from Perognathus longimembris pacificus, assembly GCF_023159225.1. NCBI lineage: Eukaryota > Metazoa > Chordata > Mammalia > Rodentia > Heteromyidae > Perognathus > Perognathus longimembris. Next base: position 27,470 of record NW_025957823.1, read on the forward strand.
ATTTTGTCAATTTAAAAAAAAAATACGCATCGTGCTGTGCTGTTTGTGTTTTGCCTGAGTGCATTCGCGCG
>NW_025957824.1:0-46142 GCF_023159225.1 Perognathus longimembris pacificus
AGACAACTGGTCGACCTCATTAGAAATAAAAACCCAAGGGCTGGGGATATAGCCTAGTGGCAAGAGTGCCTGCCTCGTATACATGAGGCCCTAGGTTCGATTCCCCAGCACCACATATACAGAAAATGGCCAGAAGCGGCGCTGTGGCTCAAGTGGCAGAGTGCTAGCCTTGAGCGGGAAGAAGCCAGGGACAGTGCTCAGGCCCTGAGTCCAAGGCCCAGGACTGGCCAAAAAAAAAAAAAAAAAAAAAGAAATAAAAACCCAAAAGATTAGATACACAAACAAACAAACACAAAAATGTGGAGAGAAGGGCAGTGCGCGCAGGAGCAAAGGTAAACAGCAGACAGACCTGAATCCTTATCTTTACAAGGTCCAACTCAGAACTTTTTTCAGTTTGTCTCGGTGACGGATAATGGAAGGAAGGGCAGGCAACTGGTCGACTTCATTTAAATTATCAAATAAAAAATAAGATAAACTCTCAGGAATAGATAAATAATAACAAAAAATTGTAAAGTGGAGAAAGAGAGAGCGCGCGAATGCACTCAAGCAAACACAAACAGCACAGCATGATGCGTATTTTTTTTTAAATTGACAAAATAAATCAAAAATAAATCAAAAATAAAAATAAGTGGAAAAGGCAAGAGTGCGCGAGCACACAGGAGCAAAGACAAGCAGCGCAGCTTGATGCGTAGTAAAAAAAATAATAAATAGACAACTGGTCGACCTCATTAGAAATAAAAACCCAAAAGATTAGATAGACAAACAAACAAACACATAAATGTGGAGAGAAGGGCAGTGCGGGCAGGAGCAAAGGTAAAAAGCAGACAGACCTAAATCCTTATCTTTACAAGGACGACCTCAGAACTTTGTTCAGTTTGTCTCGGTGACGGATAATGGAAGGAAGGGCAGGCAACTGGTCGACTTCATTTAAATAAACAAATAAAAAATAAGATAAACTCTCAGGAATAGATAAATAATAACAAAAAAATTGTAAAGTGGAGAAAGCGAGAGCGCGCGAAAGCACTCAAGCAAACACAAGCAGCACAGCACGATGCGTATTTTTCTTTAAATTGACAAAATAAATCAAAAATAAATCAAAAATAAAAATAAGTGGAAACGGCGAGAGTGCGCGAGCACACAGGAGCAAAGACAAGCAGCGCAGCTTGATGCGTAGTAAAAAAAATAAAAAATAGACAACTGGTCGACCTCATTAGAAATAAAACCCAAAAGATTAGATAGACAAACAAACAAACACATAAATGTGGAGAGAAGGACAGTGCGGGCAGGAGCATAGGTAAACAGCAGACAGACCTGAATCCTTATCTTTAGAAGGTCGACCTCAGAACTTTGTTCAGGTTGTCTCGGTGACGGATAATGGAAGGAAGGGCAGGCAACTGGTCGACTTCATTTAAATAAACAAATAAAAAATAAGATAAACTCTCAGGAATAGATAAATAATAACAAAAAAATTGTAAAGTGGAGAAAGCGAGAGCGCGCGAATGCACTCAAGCAAACACAAACAGCACAGCACGATGCGTATTTTTTTAAATTGACAAAATAAATCAAAAATAAATCAAAAATAAAAATAAGTGGAAAAGGCGACAGTGCGCGAGCACACAGGAGCAAAGACAAGCAGCGCAGCTTGATTCGTGGTAAAAAAAATAATAAATAGACAACTGGTCGACCTCATTAGAAATAAAAACCCAAAAGATTAGATAGACAAACAAACAAACACAAAAATGTGGAGAGAAGGGCAGTGCGGGCAGGAGCAAAGGTAAACAGCAGACAGACCTGAATCCTTATCTTTACAAGGTCGACCTCAGAACTTTGTTCAGTTTGTCTCGGTGACGGATAATGGAAGGAAGGGCAGGCAACTGGTCGACTTCATTTAAATAAACAAATAAAAAATAAGATAAACTCTCAGGAATAGATAAATAATAACAAAAAATTGTAAAGTGGAGAAAGCGAGAGCGCGCGAATGCACTCAAGCAAACACAAACAGCACAGCACGATGCGTATTTTTTTAAATTGACAAAATAAATCAAAAATAAAAATAAGTGGAAAAGGCGAGAGTGCGCGAGCACACAGGAGCAAAGACAAGCAGCGCAGCTGGATGCGTAGTAAAAAAAGTAATAAATAGACAACTGGTCGACCTCATTAGAAATAAAAACCCAAAAGATTAGATAGACAAACAAACAAACACATAAATGTGGAGAGAAGGGCAGTGCGGGCAGGCGCAAAGGTAAACAGCAGACAGACCTGGATCCTTATCTTTACAAGGTCGACCTCAGAACTTTTTTCAGTTTGTCTCGGTGACGGATAATGGAAGGAAGGGCAGGCAACTGGTCGACTTCATTTAAATAAACAAATAAAAAATAAGATAAACTCTCAGGAATAGATAAATAATACCAAAAAATTGTAAAGTGGAGAAAGCGAGAGCGCGCGAATGCACTCAAGCAAACACAAACAGCACAGCACGACGCGTATTTTTTTTTAAATTGACAAAATAAATCAAAAATAAATCAAAAATAAAAATAAGTGGAAAAGGCGAGAGTGCGCGAGCACACAGGAGCAAAGACAAGCAGCGCAGCTTGATGCGTGGTAAAAAAAATAATAAATAGACAACTGGTCGACCTCATTAGAAATAAAAACCCAAAAGATTAGATAGACAAACAAACAAACACATAAATGTGGAGAGAAGGGCAGTGCGGCCAGGAGCATAGGTAAATAGCAGACAGACCTGAATCCTTATCTTTACAAGGTCGACCTCAGAACTTTTTTCAGTTTGTCTTGGTGACGGATAATGGAAGGAAGGGCAGGCAACTGGTCGACTTCATTTAAATAAACAAATAAAAATTAAGATAAACTCTCAGGAACAGATAAATAATACCAAAAAATTGTAAAGTGGAGAAAGAGAGAACGCGCGAATGCACTCAAGCAAACACAAACAGCACAGCACGATGCGTATTTTTTTTTAAATTGACAAAATAAATCAAAAATAAATCAAAAATAAAAATAAGTGGAAAAGGCGAGAGTGCGCGAGCACACAGGAGCAAAGACAAGCAGCGCAGCTTGATGCGTGGTAAAAAAAATAATAAATAGACAACTGGTCGACCTCATTAGAAATAAAAACCCAAAAGATTAGATAGACAAACAAACAAACACATAAATGTGGAGAGAAGGGCAGTGCGCGCAGGAGAAAAGGTAAACAGCAGACAGACCTGAATCCTTATCTTTACAAGGTCGACCTCAGAACTTTGTTCAGTTTGTCTCGGTGACGGATAATGGTAGGAAGGGCAGGCAACTGGTCGACTTCATTTAAATAAACAAATAAAAAATAAGATAAACTCTCAGGAATAGATAAATAATAACAAAAAAATTGTAAAGTGGAGAAAGCGAGAGCGCGCGAATGCACTCAAGCAAACACAAAGAGCACAGCACGATGCGTATTTTTTTTAAAATTGACAAAATAAATCAAAATAAATCAAAAAGAAAAATAAGTGGAAAAGGCGAGAGTGCGCGAGCACACAGGAGCAAAGACAAGCAGCGCAGCTTGATGCGTAGTAAAAAAAAATAATAAATAGACAACTGGTCGACCTCATTAGAAATAAAAACCCAAGGGCTGGGGATATAGCCTAGTGGCAAGAGTGCCTGCCTCGTATACATGAGGCCCTAGGTTCGATTCCCCAGCACCACATATACAGAAAATGGCCAGAAGCGGCTCTGTGGCTCAAGTGGCAGAGTGCTAGCCTTGAGCGGGAAGAAGCCAGGGACAGTGCTCAGGCCCTGAGTCCAAGGCCCAGGACGGGCCAAAAAAAAAAAAAAGAAATAAAAACCCAAAAAATTAGATAGACAAACAAACACATAAATGTGGAGAGAAGGGCAGTGCGCGCAGGAGCAAAGGTAAACAGCAGACAGACCTGAATCCTTATCTTTACAAGGTCGACCTCAGAACTTTGTTCAGTTTGTCTCGGTGACGGATAATGGAAGGAAGGGCAGGCAACTGGTCGACTTCATTTAAATAAACAAATAAAAAATAAGATAAACTCTCAGGAATAGATAAATAATAACAAAAAAATTGTAAAGTGGAGAAAGCGAGAGCGCGCGAATGCACTCACGCAAACACAAACAGCACAGCACGATGCGTATTTTTTTTTAAAATTGACAAAATAAATGAAAAATAAATCCAAAATAAAAACAAGTGGAAAAGGCGAGAGTGCGCGAGCACACAGGAGCAAAGACAAGCAGCGCAGCATGATGCGTAGTAAAAAAAATAATAAATAGACAACTGGTCGACCTCATTAGAAATAAAAACCCAAAAGATTAGATAGACAAACAAACAAACACATAAATGTGGAGAGAAGGGCAGTGCGTGCAGGAGCAAAGGTAATCAGCAGAGAGACCTGAATCCGTATATTTACAAGGTCGACCTCAGAACTTTGTTCAGTTTGTCTCGGTGACGGATAATGGAAGGAAGGGCAGGCAACTGGTCGACTTCATTTAAATAAACAAATAAAAAATAAGATAAACTCTCAGGAATAGATAAATAATAACAAAAAATTGTAAAGTGGAGAAAGCGAGAGCGCGCGAATGCACTCAAGCAAACACAAACAGCACAGCACGATGCGTATTTTTTTTAAATTGACAAAATAAATCAAAAATAAATCAAAAATAAAAATAAGTGGAAAAGGCGAGAGTCCGCGAGCACACAGGAGCAAAGACAAGCAGCGCAGCTTGATGCGTAGTAAAAAAAATAATAAATAGACAACTGGTCGACCTCATTAGAAATAAAAACCCAAAAGATTAGATAGACAAACAAACAAACCCATAAATGTGGAGAGAAGGGCAGTGCGCGCAGGAGCAAAGGTAAACAGCAGACAGACCTGAATCCTTATCTTTACAAGTTCGACCTCAGAACTTTGTTCAGTTTGTCTCGGTGACGGATAATGGAAGGAAGGGCGGGCAACTGGTCGACTTCATTTAAATAAACAAATAAAAAATAAGATAAACTCTCAGGAATAGATGAATAATAACAAAAAATTGTAAAGTGGAGAAAGGGAGAGCGCGCGAATGCACTCAAGCAAACACAAACAGCACAGCACGATGCGTATTTTTTTTAAATTGACAAAATAAATCAAAAATAAATCAAAAATAAAAATAAGTGGAAAAGGCGAGAGTGCGCGAGCACACAGGAGCAAAGACAAGCAGCGCAGCGTGATGCGTAGTAAAAAAAATAATAAATAGACAACTGGTCGACCTCATTAGAAATAAAAACCCAAAAGATTAGATAGACAAACAAACAAACACATAAATGTGGAGAGATGGGCAGTGCGCGCAGGAGCAAAGGTAAACAGCAGACAGACCTGAATCCTTATCTTTACAAGGTCGACCTCAGAACTTTGTTCAGTTTGTCTCGGTGACGGATAATGGAAGGAAGGGCAGGCAACTGGTCGACTTCATTTAAATAAACAAATAAAAAATAAGATAAACTCTCAGGAATAGATAAATAATAACAAAAAAATTGTAAAGTGGAGAGAGCGAGAGCGCGCGAATGCACTCAAGCAAACACAAACAGCAGAGCACGATGCGTATTTTTTTTAAATTGACAAAATAAATCAAAAATAAATCAAAAATAAAAATAAGTGGAAAAGGCGAGAGTGCGCGAGCACACAGGAGCAAAGACAAGCAGCGCAGCTTGATGCGTAGTAAAAAAAATAATAAATAGACAACTGGTCGACCTCATTAGAAATAAAAACCCAAAAGATTGGATAGACAAACAAACAAACACAAAAATGTGGAGAGAAGTGCAGTGCACGCAGGAGCAAAGGTAAACAGCAGACAGACCTGAATCCTGATCTTTACAAGGTCGACCTCAGAACTTTGTTCAGTTTGTCTCGGTGACGGATAATGGAAGGAAGGGCAGGCAACTGGTCGACTTCATTTAAATAAACAATTAAAAAATAAGATAAACTCTCAGGAATAGATAAATAATAACAAAAAAATTGTAAAGTGGAGAAAGCGAGAGCGCGCGAATGCACTCAAGCAAACACAAACAGCACAGCACGATGCGTATTTTTTTTAAAGTGACAAAATAAATCAAAAATAAAAATAAGTGGAAAAGGCGAGAGTGCGCGAGCACACAGGAGCAAAGACAAGCAGCGCAGCTTGATGCATAGTAAAAAAAATAATAAATAGACAACTGGTCGACCTCATTAGAAATAAAAACCCAAAAGATTAGATAGACAAACAAACAAACACATAAATGTGGAGAGAATGGCAGTGCGCGCAGGAGCAAAGGTAAACAGCAGACAGACCTGAATCCTTATCTTTACAAGGTCGACCTCAGAACTTTGTTCAGTTTGTCTCGGTGACGGATAATGGAAGGAAGGGCAGTCAACTGGTCGACTTCATTTAAATAAACAAATAAAAAATAAGATAAACTCTCAGGAATAGATAAATAATAACAAAAAAATTGTAAAGTGGAGAAAGCGAGAGCGCGCGAATGCACTCAAGCAAACACAAACAGCACAGCACGATGCGTATTTTTTTTAAATTGACAAAAGAAATCAAAAATAAATCAAAAATAAAAATAAGTGGAAAAGGCGAGAGTCCGCGAGCAGACAGGAGCAAAGACAAGCAGCGCAGCTTGATGCGTAATAAAAAAAATAATAAATAGACAACTGGTCGACCTCATTAGAAATAAAAACCCAAAAGATTAGATAGACAAACAAACAAAGCCATAAATGTGGAGAGAAGGGCAGTGCGCGCAGGAGCAAAGGTAAACAGCAGACAGACCTGAATCCTTATCTTTACAAGGTCGACCTCAGAACTTTGTTCAGTTTGTCTCGGTGACGGATAATGGAAGGAAGGGCAGGCAACTGGTCGACTTCATTTAAATAAACAAATAAAAAATAAGATAAACTCTCAGGAATAGATAAATAATAACAAAAAAATTGTAAAGTGGAGAGAGCGAGAGCGCGCGAATGCACTCAAGCAAACACAAACAGCACAGCACGATGCGTATTTTTTTAAAATTGACAAAATAAATCAAAAATAAATCAAAAATAAAAATAAGTGGAAAAGGCGAGAGTGCGCGAGCACACAGGAGCAAAGATAAGCAGCGCAGCTTGATGCGTAGTAAAAAAAATAATAAATAGACAACTGGTCGACCTCATTAGAAATAAAAACCCAAAAGATTAGATAGACAAACAAACAAACACATAAATGTGGAGAGAAGGGCAGTGCGCGTAGGAGCAAAGGTAAACAGCAGACAGACCTGAATCCTTATCTTTACAAGGTCGACCTCAGAACTTTGTTCAGTTTGTCTCGGTGACGGATAATGGAAGGAAGGGCAGGCAACTGGTCGACTTCATTTAAATAAACAAATAAAATATAAGATAAACTCTCAGGAATAGATAAATAATAACAAAAAAATTGTAAAGTGGAGAAAGCGAGAGCGCGCGAATGCACTCACGCAAACACAAACAGCACAGCACGATGCGTATTTTTTTTTAAAATTGACAAAATAAATGAAAAATAAATCCAAAATAAAAACAAGTGGAAAATGCGAGAGTGCGCGAGCACACAGGAGCAAAGACAAGCAGCGCAGCATGATGCTTAGTAAAAAAAATAATAAATAGACAACTGGTCGACCTCATTAGAAATAAAAACCCAAAAGATTAGATAGACAAACAAACAAACACGTAAATGTGGAGAGAAGGGCAGTGCGCGCAGAAGCAAAGGTAATCAGCAGAGAGACCTGAATCCTTATCTTTACAAGGTCGAGCTCAGAACTTTGTTCAGTTTGTCTCGGTGACGGATAATGGAAGGAAGGGCAGGCAACTGGTCGACTTCATTTAAATAAACAAATAAAAAATAAGATAAACTCTCAGGAATAGATAAATAATAACAAAAAAATTGTAAAGTGGAGAAAGCGAGAGCGCGCGAATGCACTCAAGCAAACACAAACAGCACAGCCCGATGCGTATTTTTTTAAAATTGACAAAATAAATCAAAAATAAATCAAAAATTAAAATAAGTGGAAAAGGCGAGAGTCCGCGAGCACACAGGAGCAAAGACAAGCAGCGCAGCTTGATGCGTAGTAAAAAAAATAATAAATAGACAACTGGTCGACCTCATTAGAAATAAAAACCCAAAAGATTAGATAGACAAACAAACAAACCCATAAATGTGGAGAGAAGGGCAGTGCGCGCAGGAGCAAAGATAAACAGCAGACAGACCTGAATCCTTATCTTTACAAGGTCGACCTCAGAACTTTGTTCAGTTTGCCTCGGTGACGGATAATGGAAGGAAGGGCAGGCAACTGGTCGACTTCATTTAAATAAACAAATAAAATATAAGATAAACTATCAGGAATAGATAAATAATAACAAAAAATTGTAAAGTGGAGAAAGGGAGAGCGCGCAAATGCACTCAAGCAAACACAAACAGCACAGCACGATGCGTATTTTTTTTAAATTGACAAAATAAATCAAAAATAAATCAAAAATAAAAATAAGTGGAAAAGGCGAGAGTGCGCGAGCACACAGGAGCAAAGATAAGCAGCGCAGCTTGATGCGTAGTAAAAAAAATAATAAATAGACAACTGGTCGACCTCATTAGAAATAAAAACCCAAAAGATTAGATAGACAAACAAACAAACACATAAATGTGGAGAGAAGGGCAGTGCGCGCAGGAGCAAAGATAAACAGCAGACAGACCTGAATCCTTATCTTTACAAGGTCGACCTCAGAACTTTGTTCAGTTTGTCTCGGTGACGGATAATGGAAGGAAGGGCAGGCAACTGGTCGACTTCATTTAAATAAACAAATAAAAAATAAGATAAACTCTCAGGAATAGATAAATAATAACAAAAAAATTGTAAAGTGGAGAAAGCGAGAGCGCGCGAATGCACTCACGCAAACACAAACAGCACAGCACGATGCGTATTTTTTTAAAATTGACAAAATAAATCAAAAATAAATCAAAAATAAAAATAAGTGGAAAAGGCGAGAGTGCGCGAGCACAGAGGAGCAAAGATAAGCAGCGCAGCTTGATGCGTAGTAAAAAAAATAATAAATAGACAACTGGTCGACCTCATTAGAAATAAAAACCCAAAAGATTAGATAGACAAACAAACAAACACATAAATGTGGAGAGAAGGGCAGTGCGCGTAGGAGCAAAGGTAAACAGCAGACAGACCTGAATCCTTATCTTTACAAGGTCGACCTCAGAACTTTGTTCAGTTTGTCTCGGTGACGGATAATGGAAGGAAGGGCAGGCAACTGGTCGACTTCATTTAAATAAACAAATAAAATATAAGATAAACTCTCAGGAATAGATAAATAATAACAAAAAAATTGTAAAGTGGAGAAAGCGAGAGCGCGCGAATGAACTCACGCAAACACAAACAGCACAGCACGATGCGTATTTTTTTTTAAAATTGACAAAATAAATGAAAAATAAATCCAAAATAAAAACAAGTGGAAAATGCGAGAGTGCGCGAGCACACAGGAGCAAAGACAAGCAGCGCAGCATGATGCTTAGTAAAAAAAATAATAAATAGACAACTGGTCGACCTCATTAGAAATAAAAACCCAAAAGATTAGATAGACAAACAAACAAACACGTAAATGTGGAGAGAAGGGCAGTGCGCGCAGAAGCAAAGGTAATCAGCAGAGAGACCTGAATCCTTATCTTTACAAGGTCGACCTCAGAACTTTGTTCAGTTTGTCTCGGTGACGGATAATGGAAGGAAGGGCAGGCAACTGGTCGACTTCATTTAAATAAACAAATAAAAAATAAGATAAACTCTCAGGAATAGATAAATAATAACAAAAAAATTGTAAAGTGGAGAAAGCGAGAGCGCGCGAATGCACTCAAGCAAACACAAACAGCACAGCACGATGCGTATTTTTTTAAAATTGACAAAATAAATCAAAAATAAATCAAAAATTAAAATAAGTGGAAAAGGCGAGAGTCCGCGAGCACACAGGAGCAAAGACAAGCAGCGCAGCTTGATGCGTAGTAAAAAAAATAATAAATAGACAACTGGTCGACCTCATTAGAAATAAAAACCCAAAAGATTAGATAGACAAACAAACAAACCCATAAATGTGGAGAGAAGGGCAATGCGCGCAGGAGCAAAGATAAACAGCAGACAGACCTGAATCCTTATCTTTACAAGGTCGACCTCAGAACTTTGTTCAGTTTGCCTCGGTGACGGATAATGGAAGGAAGGGCAGGCAACTGGTCGACTTCATTTAAATAAACAAATAAAATATAAGATAAACTATCAGGAATAGATAAATAATAACAAAAAATTGTAAAGTGGAGAAAGGGAGAGCGCGCAAATGCACTCAAGCAAACACAAACAGCACAGCACGATGCGTATTTTTTTTAAATTGACAAAATAAATCAAAAATAAATCAAAAATAAAAATAAGTGGAAAAGGCGAGAGTGCGCGAGCACACAGGAGCAAAGATAAGCAGCGCAGCTTGATGCGTAGTAAAAAAAATAATAAATAGACAACTGGTCGACCTCATTAGAAATAAAAACCCAAAAGATTAGATAGACAAACAAACAAACACATAAATGTGGAGAGAAGGGCAGTGCGCGCAGGAGCAAAGGTAAACAGCAGACAGACCTGAATCCTTATCTTTACAAGGTCGACCTCAGAACTTTGTTCAGTTTGTCTCGGTGACGGATAATGGAAGGAAGGGCAGGCAACTGGTCGACTTCATTTAAATAAACAAATAAAAAATAAGATAAACTCTCAGGAATAGATAAATAATAACAAAAAAATTGTAAAGTGGAGAAAGCGAGAGCGCGCGAATGCACTCACGCAAACACAAACAGCACAGCACGATGCGTATTTTTTTTAAAAATTGACAAAATAAATGAAAAATAAATCCAAAATAAAAACAAGTGGAAAATGCGAGAGTGCGCGAGCACACAGGAGCAAAGACAAGCAGCGCAGCATGATGCGTAGTAAAAAAAATAATAAATAGACAACTGGTCGACCTCATTAGAAATAAAAACCCAAAAGATTAGATAGACAAACAAACAAACACATAAATGTGGAGAGAAGGGCAGTGCGCGCAGGAGCAAAGGTAATCAGCAGAGAGACCTGAATCCTTATCTTTACAAGGTCGACCTCAGAACTTTGTTCAGTTTGTCTCGGTGACGGATAATGGAAGGAAGGGCAGGCAACTGGTCGACTTCATTTAAATAAACAAATAAAAAATAAGATAAACTCTCAGGAATAGATAAATAATAACAAAAAAATTGTAAAGTGGAGAAAGCGAGAGCGCGCGAATGCACTCAAGCAAACACAAACAGCACAGCACGATGCGTATTTTTTTAAAATTGACAAAATAAATCAAAAATAAATCAAAAATAAAAATAAGTGGAAAAGGCGAGAGTCCGCGAGCACACAGGAGCAAAGACAAGCAGCGCAGCTTGATGCGTAGTAAAAAAAATAATAAATAGACAACTGGTCGACCTCATTAGAAATAAAAACCCAAAAGATTAGATAGACAAACAAACAAACCCATAAATGTGGAGAGAAGGGCAGTGCGCGCAGGAGCAAAGGTAAACAGCAGACAGACCTGAATCCTTATCTTTACAAGGTCGACCTCAGAACTTTGTTCAGTTTGTCTCGGTGACGGATAATGGAAGGAAGGGCAGGCAACTGGTCGACTTCATTTAAATAAACAAATAAAAAATAAGATAAACTCTCAGGAATAGATAAATAATAACAAAAAAATTGTAAAGTGGAGAAAGCGAGAGCTCGCGAATGCACTCAAGCAAACACAAACAGCACAGCACGATGCGTATTTTTTTTAAATTGACAAAATAAATCAAAAATAAATCAAAAATAAAAATAAGTGGAAAAGGCGAGAGTGCGCGAGCACACAGGAGCAAAGATAAGCAGCGCAGCTTGATGCGTAGTAAAAAAAATAATAAATAGACAACTGGTCGACCTCATTAGAAATAAAAACCCAAAAGATTAGATAGACAAACAAACAAACACATAAATGTGGAGAGAAGGGCAGTGCGCGCAGGAGCAAAGATAAACAGCAGACAGACCTGAATCCTTATCTTTACAAGGTCGACCTCAGGACTTTGTTCAGTTTGTCTCGGTGACGGATAATGGAAGGAAGGGCAGGCAACTGGTCGACTTCATTTAAATAAACAAATAAAATATAAGATAAACTCTCAGGAATAGATAAATAATAACAAAAAAATTGTAAAGTGGAGAAAGCGAGAGCGCGCGAATGCACTCACGCAAACACAAACAGCACAGCACGATGCGTATTTTTTTTTAAAATTGACAAAATAAATGAAAAATAAATCCAAAATAAAAACAAGTGGAAAATGCGAGAGTGCGCGAGCACACAGGAGCAAAGACAAGCAGCGCAGCATGATGCGTAGTAAAAAAAATAATAAATAGACAACTGGTCGACCTCATTAGAAATAAAAACCCAAAAGATTAGATAGACACACAAACAAACACATAAATGTGGAGAGAAGGGCAGTGCGCGCAGGAGCAAAGGTAATCAGCAGAGAGACCTGAATCCTTATCTTTACAAGGTCGACCTCAGAACTTTGTTCAGTTTGTCTCGGTGACGGATAATGGAAGGAAGGGCAGGCAACTGGTCGACTTCATTTAAATAAACAAATAAAAAATAAGATAAACTCTCAGGAATAGATAAATAATAACAAAAAAATTGTAAAGTGGAGAAAGCGAGAGCGCGCGAATGCACTCAAGCAAACACAAACAGCACAGCACGATGCGTATTTTTATTTTAAATTGACAAAATAAATCAAAAATAAATCAAAAATAAAAATAAGTGGAAAAGGCGAGAGTCCGCGAGCACACAGGAGCAAAGACAAGCAGCGCAGCTTGATGCGTAGTAAAAAAAATAATAAATAGACAACTGGTCGACCTCATTAGAAATAAAAACCCAAAAGATTAGATAGACAAACAAACAAACACATAAATGTGGAGAGAAGGGCAGTGCGCGCAGGAGCAAAGGTAAACAGCAGACAGACCTGAATCCTTATCTTTACAAGGTCGACCTCAGAACTTTGTTCAGTTTGTCTCGGTGACGGATAATGGAAGGAAGGGCAGGCAACTGGTCGACTTCATTTAAATAAACAAATAAAAAATAAGATAAACGCTCAGGAATAGATAAATAATAACAAAAAAATTGTAAAGTGGAGAAACCGAGAGCGCGCGAATGCACTCAAGCAAACACAAACAGCACAGCACGATGCGTATTTTTTTTTAAATTGACAAAATAAATCAAAAATAAATCAAAAATAAATATAAGTGGAAAAGGCGAGAGTGTGAGAGCACACAGGAGCAAAGACAAGCAGCGCAGCTTGATGCGTAGTAAAAAAAATAATAAATAGACAACTGGTCGACCTCATTAGAAATAAAAACCCAAAAGATTAGATAGACAAACAAACAAACACATAAATGTGGAGAGAAGGGCAGTGCGCGCAGGAGCAAAGGTAAACAGCAGACAGACCTGAATCCTTATCTTTAAAAGGTCGACCTCAGAACTTTGTTCAGTTTGTCTCGGTGACGGATAATGGAAGGAAGGGCAGGCAACTGGTCGACTTCATTTAAATAAACAAATAAAAAATAAGATAAACTCTCAGGAATAGATAAATAATAACAAAAAAATTGTAAAGTGGAGAAAGCGAGAGCGCGCGAATGCACTCAAGCAAACACAAACAGCACAGCACGATGCGTATTTTTTTAAAATTGACAAAATAAATCAAAAATAAATCAAAAATAAAAATAAGTGGAAAAGGCGAGAGTGCGCGACCACACAGGAGCAAAGACAAGCAGCGCAGCTTGAAGCGTAGTAAAAAAAATAATAAAAGACAACTGGTCGACCTCATTAGAAATAAAAACACAAAAGATTAGATAGACAAACAAACAAACACATAAATGTGGAGAGAAGGGCAGTGCGCGCAGGACCAAAGGTAAACAGCAGACAGACCTGAATCCTTATCTTTACAAGGTCGACTTCAGAACTTTGTTCAGTTTGTCTCGGTGACAGATAATGGAAGGATGGGCAGGCAACTGGTCGACTTCATTTAAATAAACAAATAAAAACTAAGATAAACTCTCAGGAATAGATAAATAATAACAAAAAAATTGTAAAGTGGAGAAAGCGAGAGCGCGCGAATGCACTCAAGCAAACACAAACAGCACAGCACGATGCGTATTTTTTTTTAAATTGAAAAAATAAATCAAAAATAAATCAAAAATAAAAATAAGTGGAAAAGGCGAGAGTGCGCGAGCACACACGAGCAAAGACAAGCAGCGCAGCTTGATGCGTAGTAAAAAAAAAATAATAAATAGACAACTGGTCGACCTCATTAGAAATAAAAACCCAAAAGATTAGATAGACAAACAAACAAACACATAAATATGGAGAGAAGGGCAGTGCGCGCAGGAGCAAAGGTAAACAGCAGACAGACCTGAATCCTTATCTTTAGAAGGTCGACATCAGAACTTTGTTCAGTTTGTCTCGGTGAGGGATAATGGAAGGAAGGGCAGGCAACTGGTCGACTTCGTTTAAATAAACAAATAAAAAATAAGATAAACTATCAGGAATAGATAAATAATAACAAAAAAATTGTAAAGTGGAGAAAGCGAGAGCGCGCGAATGCACTCAAGCAAACACAAATAGGACAGCACGATGCGTATTTTTTTAAAAAATTGACAAAATAAATCAAAAATAAATCAAAAATAAAAATAAGTGGAAAAGGCGAGAGTGCGCGAGCACACAGGAGAAAAGACAAGCAGCGCAGCTTGATGCGTAGTAAAAAAAATAATAAATAGACAACTGGTCGACCTCATTAGAAATAAAAACCCAAAAGATTAGATAGACAAACAAACAAACACATAAATGTGTAGAGAAGGGCAGTTCGTGCAGGAGCAAAGGTAAACAGCAGACAGACCTGAATCCTTATCTTTACAAGGTCGACCTCAGAACTTTGTTCAGTTTGTCTCGGTGACGGATAATGGAAGGAAGGGCAGGCAACTGGACGACTTCATTTAAATAAACAAATAAAAAATAAGATAAACTCTCAGGAATAGATAAATAATAACAAAAAAATTGTAAAGTGGAGAAAGCGAGAGCGCGCGAATGCATTCAAGCAAACACAAACAGCACAGCACGATGCGTATTTTTTTTTAAAATTGACAAAATAAATCAAAAATAAATCCAAAATAAAAATAAGTGGAAAAGGCGAGAGTCCGCGAGCACACAGGAGCAAAGACAAGCAGCGCAGCTTGATGCGTAGTAAAAAAAATAATAAATAGACAACTGGTCGACCTCATTAGAAATAAAACCCCAAAAGATTTGATAGACAAACAAACAAACCCATAAATGTGGAGAGAAGGGCAGTGCGCGCAGGAGCAAAGGTAAACAGCAGACAGACCTGAATACTTATCTTTACAAGTTCGACCTCAGAACTTTGTTCAGTTTGTCTCGGTGACGGATAATGGAAGGAAGGGCAGGCAACTGGTCGACTTCATTTAAATAAACAAATAAAAAATAAGATAAACTCTCAGGAATAGATAAATAATAACAAAAAAATTGTAAAGTGGAGAAAGGGAGAGCGCGCGAATGCACTCAAGCAAACACAAACAGCACAGCACGATGCGTATTTTTTTTTAAAATGACAAAATAAATAAAAAAAAAATCAAAAATAAAAATAAGTTGAAATGGCGAGAGTGCGCGAGCACACAGGAGCAAGGAGAAGCAGCGCAGCGTGATGCGTAGTAAAAAAAATAATAAATAGACAACTGGTCGACCTCATTAGAAATAAAAACCCAAAAGATTAGATAGACAAACAAACAAACACATAAATGTGGAGAGAAGGGCAGTGCGCGCAGGAGCAAAGGTAAACAGCAGACAGACCTGAATCCTTATCTTTACAAGGTCGACCTCAGTACTTTGTTCAGTTTGTCTCGGTGACGGATAATGGAAGGAAGGGCAGGCAACTGGTCAACTTCATTTAAATAAACAAATAAAAATAAGATAAACTCTCAGGAATAGATAAATAATAACAAAAAAATTGTAAAGTGGAGAAAGCGAGAGCGCGCGAATGCACTCAAGCAAACACAAACAGCACAGCACGATGCGTATTTTTTTTAAAAATCGACAAAATAAAGGAAAAATAAAAATAAGTGGAAAAGGCGAGAGTGCGCGAGCACACAGGAGCAAAGACAAGCAGCGCAGCTTGATGCGTAGTAAAAAAAAATAATAAATAGACAACTGGTCGACCTCATTAGAAATAAAAACCCAAAAGATTAGATAGACACACAAACAAACACATAAATGTGGAGAGAAGGGCAGTGCGCGCAGGAGCAAAGGTAAACAGCAGACAGACCTGAATCCTTATCTTTACAAGGTCGACCTCAGAACCTTGTTCAGTTTGTCTCGGTGATGGATAATGGAAGGAAGGGCAGGCAGCTGGTCGACTTCATTTAAATAAACAAATAAAAAATAAGATAAACTCTCAGGAATAGATAAATAATAACAAAAAAATTGTAAAGTGGAGAAAGCGAGAGCGCGCGAATGCACTCTAGCAAACACAAAAAGCACAGCACGATGCGTATTTTTTTTAAAATTGACAAAATAAATCAAAAATAAATCAAAAATAAAAATAAGTGGAAAAGGCGAGAGTGCGCGAGCACACAGGAGCAAAGACAAGCAGCGCAGCTTGATGCGTAGTAAAAAAAATAATAAATAACCTGCTGGGCCAGCCGGCAGGGGAACAGAAATCCTGACTGAGGGGCGGCAGGGATATGGAAAAGGAAAAATAAGGCAAGAGAAAAAAGACAAGAGACAAAGATGGGGTACGGGAGGTCTGCATCTCGAGATTGAGACTCAAGACTGCAGCAACAGTTTATTCTTAACTTCCAGCTTATATGCAGTTTTGGAACCAGGGAATAGCATAGGATTGTTAAAATTCCAGAACATAAAGAGTCTTGGAAGTTTGCAACATTTGATTACAGTAAACACAGGACAAGGTTGATAGGAATCTACTCCAGCGGACATAGCAAGGTGGGGGCATAGCAAAGCAATTCCGGACAGTAGCTGTGAACGGATGTCCTTGCCTTTAGCATATCCTGGCGGTAACAGCACAGCCAGAGGTGATAATTTACCTAGCTGCAGGTCTGGCTCCCTAGCTGCAGGTCTGGCTCCCGTCATCTTGGCGACATCGGCACAGCCAGAGATCAGGATGAGCTTAGCTGCTAGCTCGGTTCCCGACAGTTCCCCCGTCTTTTTATTAAAAGAAGCGAACCCGCCTGTCTTAGGTGGGGTGGGTGCCCCAGCCCGCCTTACCCGTCTTGGGGAACAACTTCAGAGCAGTGCTGAAGGCCCTGTCTTAGGTCGGTCTAAGGCTGGCACCGCCTCATACCCGTCTCTGGCTGCGGTTCCTCTCGGGGGAAATTCATTTACTTGGAGCTTGACCTTATGGAGCTGGCTGGCTAAACTCATGAAAGAGTTTTGCAATATGCGAACAATGCAAGGAAGGCATAGGCAAGCCATCAGCAAAAGTATCCCTGGGCCGAGCAATGTCATTAATGGCCCCTTAACGTTAGTTAAGGAAGGGACATACTGTTGAAGTTGTTCAAACAGTTCTTTTGCTGTTTCTGCCACTTAAAGTCCAAAGGTGGAGCTTGTTCTAGTCCAGCTATTTGTCTATGGATTTGAAAGAGATCTAAGGACAAGTTATTATGGTGCCAAATACCATTTAGATGTGCTACAACTTGTTCCCAAGGATAGCTCGACCCATTATACTTATGGAGGGTCACACAAATAAAGTCAAACCCAGCATGACAGCGCACCCATTGCAAAGTTTGTAAGGCACGAATTTGTTCTCCCAGAGACAACAAAGATTCATACAAGGCTTCTAATTTTTGTTCTACCTTATCATCAATCCTGCCTTGAAAGTGCAGGGCTTGCGTGGTATTATGAGCAAGCTGATTAACATGGTGAGCTGTCTGCACATTTTGTGTTAAAGCCACAGTAGCCGCTGCAGCAGAGGCAGCTAAGGAAATAAAGGCTAAAATTCCTGCTATTAGTAGCCCTACAAATCGTCTAGGGCGCATAAGTTCTTTTAAATATTTTAACACTTGAATACCTGTTTCTTTATACCAAGCTTCAGATAAGTTTACAGGAAGCATAACAAATGGTGGTTGCTTAATAATAATTACAGAATCAGTAAGACCACTATACAAGCAATTTGTAAAAGAACAGTTAGTGCAGGTAACATCAAAGTACATGGCTCCTATAGAGATATTAAAAGGTCCATACATAATAGCATAAGGGGGTGTTACACAACTCATAATATTTTTTAAAGAAGTAGAAGTGGGCCAGGAGATATTATTCAGAGCAGCCACTAACATCCAGACATGGCGTTGAGGGCGTCCATTCATCCACCACAGACCTGGGTTGAATCTTGTTGGTAAGATTAGTTCCAGACCAGTCCATCAGCTGAGAATTAGTTCGCTGATCTGTTGACATGGACGAACACCTCAGCTCCCTCCCAGGTCGCAGGGTACACAATCGGTGGGTCTGGCACGTAAGCCCAGTGGGTCAGCCCTTGTACCGTTCCACAATGCAAACACAACGCTCAGGTAGCCAGCGGGCATCATTTTCATCCTGTGAAAAAACACAGACATGTCCTCGACCCCATGTCATTACCGGATCGGGCCTGTGCCAAGCACTTGTTAGAGGATCTTTCCACTTAACTTGAGCAAAAGCTCTTTGCTCTCTCTTTTCCCAGAACCGCTGTGCTGCGGAGTGGCCATTGCAATCCAAATTTAAAAAATTTTAGTATGAATAAAGTATGAGAAAGTATATTAACAGGAGAGAAGGGGTATAGTTCCCCCCCTTTTAATTTAGAAATTTGGTGTTTTAACAAACCGTTGGCCCATTCGACAATTCCTTGACCATGAGGGTTAATGCCATTGGAGGGCACAGGCAGGAAGGTAGCACAGTTGGGACAAGTTTTTACAATTTGACGAGCTGCCTCATAAGTAATATGAAATTGCTGACGTAAGGCACGACTGTTTTGATGGTGGGCAGCATGTGATTGCTTTGCCAAGTCAATTTGAGAAAGAAAAATTTGGGTAGCCTCATCCGTAATAGCATTGCCCTCCCTTAATGGTAAGAAGAGGCAAAGTGAAGTAACTTGTTAGAGGGATAATGATGTGAAATTGTGCCCACAAAATTATCCCAGGCAGTGACCCAGGAATCACAAAGACTATAAAGCCATTCTTGTTGTTGTAAAGTATAGGGGATATAAATAACCTGTGGATCTCGTCCAAGATACTTACAAGATTCCACACGGCACATATGGACTAAGGTGGCTACCAATTCATAATAAGGAGTTAACACTTTTGAAGGAGTAGCAGGCAAGGAAAGCTACAAAAGGGGTCCCTTCTGCCAGAGGACCGCTATAGGAGAATGAGGTGTAGTTAAAATATAAGCTTCCCAAGGGGCTGAGTAATCTATATAATTTATATGTTGGGAAGAAATGGCAGAATTTACTATGCTCAAGGCTTTTGTTGTTTCAGTTGTCATTTCTCTGGGAGATGTAGGGTCAGGGTCCCCCTTTAATAGATCAAACAGAAGGAAAATTTTGGCAAGTAGAAGAGAGAGAGCCCATGTTACAAAGCTTTGACGCAAGTTGGGGCTATTCGCCATGCCTTGAGGCAACACTAGCCAATGGTACCGTTTTATGGGTTCTTTAAAATTAGTAGAGGGGACAATAAATGCAAAGCATTTGCAATCTTGAGGAGCAAGAGGTATGGTATAAAAACAATCTTTTAAGTCAATTATAATTTTGTATGTATTTTGAGGAATTGCCATAGGAGAGGGCAAACCTGGTTGTAATGCCCCCGTAACTTCCATGGTGGCATTTACTCGCCGGAGATCCTGTAGGAGTCTCCATTTACCAGATTTCCTTTTAACTACAAAAATAGGCGAATTCCATGGGGAAGTAGTAGGAGCAATGTGGCCCAAGTCCAGCTGTTCCTGCACCAGCTGTTGGGCAACAACAATCTTTTCAATTGATAGGGGCCACTGATCCACCCACACCGGAGTGTCTGATAACCATGTGATAGGATCGGCATGAGGGACAGGACGAGCAGCAACCCCCGTTAAAAATATCCCAGCCCTTGTCTAGGAGGTCGGGGCTGAGGTTGAATGGGTTCTCTAATACCTTGCTGATGACTTCCCAATCCTCCTGAGGGCAGTAGCCCTTGGCTTAGGAGTTGACGAGTGACTGCGTCACTAGGGCTAAACAAATAGACTCCCATCTTTTCCATAATATCTCTGCCCCACAAATTTATGGGCAAATGATCTAATACAAAAGGCTGGAAAGTCCCAGAATGCCCCTCACCATCTCTCCAGTTAAGGATGGCACTGCTTTGTTGGGTGTCTACGGCATGGCCAATCCCCTACAAGGATGTAAGAGACGCAGTAAGAGGCCAGTTGGAAGGCCAATGTCTCTTGGCTATCACAGACACATCTGCTCCTATATCTAACAGACCTCGGAAGAGCTTTTCTTGTATATAAATTGTAGGCTCGGGCCTTTCCCAGTTTATGTTTTGAACCCAAAATATGTCTGAGGACCCAAAATATGATCAAGATAAGTATACGGAGGATGATCTTGCACCTTCTCACTAGCTATTATTAACCTAAAAGAGGTGAGATCTTGTTTTAACTGTCCAAAGAGTCTTATCCAATAAAGCCCCTTTTTATTTCCAAATAAAGCAACAGGAGAACAAAAGGAGTAGAGTTTACCTGTAAGTTGCTAAGAATTGACCACCAAGTAGTTGCCAGAGTTTTGCTGTAAAACTTAAAGAACAGCAGACTGAATGGGGTCCAAGTGTCATTAAATCTAGTCATATTATTTAACCTTACCTTACTGGCACGTGAAAGAGAAAACAAATGAATAACAATAAGTCTCAGCTTCAGTGGATCTGAAGTGGCTGTGTCTTCCATCCCAAATTAGCAGGCCAGCAGGAGAGATGTTTTGTATCTGGATAATTCTTTAGTAGAGTTCCCTGGATAGGCTGTCACATTTCCTGCTTGTTGCCTGTAAATTTCTACACAGACTGGTTAAGGGCATTTTAAACAGATTTTAGAAGGCTTGGGCCTTTAACCATCTTTCTAGTCACAAAATCCACACAGATTGAAGGCCAACCAAGTCTGCTCTCTGTAGCAGTTTCTGAATCACAAACAACTCCCAGTTTGGGAGCCGACTGTGGAGGCAGCTTTCTGTAGCCACAGACTGCCACTGTCCACTCAGCTAGCACCATGTCAACCTGTATCCTATAAAGCAAAATGTTAATTTGGGGTCCGGAAAATTTAGGTTAATAGTCACACCTGTGCAGTTATTTCAAAATGACTCTGGTCCCTTGATCTTAAAGAGTTTGAGAGCACCGCGAAAAAAGAGAAAAAAAAAATGGAGAAGCAAAATCTTAATCTATACCAAATAATTGTCAGGATTAGATGTACACTTGACTCTTAGCATAGATAGACATAAAGAATAACATACTGGTTGTACATCATTGCACTTATATCACGTGCTGTATATTAAAACCTTTTGGAGTTTTTCTTAGACACATTTGTTTGCTCCCAAACATATCAGTTTAGGCTTAAAACCTGTTTTTTGTTTTGTTTTTAAGTTTTACCAACACATAGACATAGACATAGACATAGACATACATACACATACAGACAATGTGCACACGTTTTGGGGCGCGCTTAGAATTGTTCTTTAATTGGCCATGTAAGTTTTTTTGGAATTCCAGTGGCAAATGATATTATTTTGCCTATATTCTAGAACCACGTGGTTAGATAGTAAACAAAAAAAAAATCTTTTCAGCAAACCAAAATTTTCAGATCATCTGAGAAGCCAAATTTTGAGAAACCAGTTTAGCTCACAAAGGGAGCACATGGGAGACAGGGTATGAACACAGACAGTGAGCTCACAGTAAGACACCTTCATCTTCCAGCATTTGAATTGTAAGGCACCTTTGAAATGCAAGGCCACAGGACTCCAAGTCTCTGCCCAGCCTCCAGGAATTTGGCATGCTTGTCACCTGGGGGATGGGCCGGCTTTCACTCCATCCAATCCTATTGTCTACCATGTGCTCAATGCTAGAGAAAGTTTATGATTTAGCCAAACAAGCAGAATTTAACTGAATCTCCAAAACTTAAACATCAATAACAAGAATAGAAAACCTTTCTTTGAGTCTTTTAAAGCAGATGTTAAACAAATATCAATACCCATCCTATGTCACAGGCAGGCAGGCAGAGTTTATAGGGAGGCAGAAAAAGAGACAGAGAGAACTTCATCTGCCTGAGCGCTCATAGAAGTTAGGTAAGTCCTGCAAAATATTCCAAATATATATGATTGGGCTCAAACTTGAGCAGCTTTCCTGAAACAATTTAGACTTGATGAGCAACCAGCTGAGCTGAACTAGAGATCAGTTGTCTCCAAACACCCACAATTGCTGATCTCCTTGACCTAGCCCAGTGGATTTATGGAAAAATATAAGCTCCAGGCTAATGGTCACTCACCCTGGTTGGGGTTTTAAATCTGTCCTGGTGGATGGAAATAGAGCGCTGGGTCAGGAGAAGTTACCTCGGTGTTGGTAGCATTTCTCTAGCCTCAGGTCCCTTCCCCCTGCTAGCAGCCTGCACCTAGGAGAGCTGTAAGTCTGCCAGGACTCCCTTTAAAGGAGTTTGTTGTTCTGGATGAAGCTGTGACAATAGAGCTATAACTGATTTTAACATAGTCTCAACATAGGTCAATCTATCTTTAATAGGCTTATTGAATAATTTCTCCTCAGAGTCTGAGCCATCTGAGTCTTCCTTAATGTCTAGCTCAGTGGGTTCAGGTCTTGTTAATTTTCTCAGCTCTTCCCAGGCAGCAGCATATGCTCCCGGGGCTGGGCAACACTCATCAGGTCCCTGTTCGGGCGCCAAACCTGCTGGGCCAGCCGGCAGGGGAACAGAAATCCTGACTGAGGGGGGGCAGGGATACGGAAAAGGAAAAATAAGGCAAGAGAAAAAAGACAAGAGACAAAGATGGGGTACGGGAGGTCTGCATCTCGAGATTGAGACTCAAGACTGCAGCAACAGTTTATTCTTAACTTCCAGCTTATATGCAGTTTTGGAACCAGGGAATAGCATAGGATTGTTAAAATTCCAGAACATAAAGAGTCTTGGAAGTTTGCAACATTTGATTACAGTAAACACAGGACAAGGTTGATAGGAATCTACTCCAGCGGACATAGCAAGGTGGGGGCATAGCAAAGCAATTCCGGACAGTAGCTGTGAACGGATGTCCTTGCCTTTAGCATATCCTGGCGGTAACAGCACAGCCAGAGGTGATAATTTACCTAGCTGCAGGTCTGGCTCCCTAGCTGCAGGTCTGGCTCCCGTCATCTTGGCGACATCGGCACAGCCAGAGATCAGGATGAGCTTAGCTGCTAGCTCGGCTCCCGACACGCGAGCACACAGGAGCAAAGACAAGCAGCGCAGCTTGATGCGTAGTAAAAAAAATAATAAATAGACAACTGGTCGACCTCATTAGAAATAAAAACCCAAAAGATTTGATAGACAAACAAACAAACACATAAATGTGGAGAGAAGGGCAGTGCGCGCAGGAGCAAAGGTAAACAGCAGACAGACCTGAATCCTTATCTTTACAAGGTCCACCTCAGAACTTTTTTCAGTTTGTCTCGGTGACGGAAAATGGAAGGAAGGGCAGGCAACTGGTCGACTTCATTTAAATAAACAAATAAAAAATAAGATAAACTCTCAGGAATAGATATATAATACAAAAAAAATTGTAAAGTGGAGAAAGCGAGAGCGCGCGAATGCACTCAAGCAAACACAAACAGCACAGCACGATGCGTATTTTTTTTAAATTGACAAAATAAATCAAAAATAAATAAAAATAAAAATAAGTGGAAAAGGCGAGAGTGCGCGAGCACACAGGAGCAAAGACAAGCAGCGCAGCTTGATGCGTAGTAAAAAAAATAATAAATAGACAACTGGTCGACCTCATTAGAAATAAAAACCCAAAAGATTAGATAGACAAACAAACAAACACATAATTGTGGAGAGAAGGGCAGTGCGCGCAGGAGCAAAGGTAAACAGCAGACAGACCTGAATCCTTATCTTTACAAGGTCGACCTCAGAACTTTGTTCAGTTTGTCTCGGTGACGGATAATGGAAGGAAGGGCAGGCAACTGGTCGACTTCATTTAAATAAACAAATAAAAAATAAGATAAACTCTCAGGAATAGATAAATAATAACAAAAAAATTGTAAAGTGGAGAAAGCGAGAGCGCGCGAATGCACACAAGCAAACACAAACAGCACAGCACGATGCGTATTTTTTTTTAAATTGACAAAATGAATCAAAAATAAATCAAAAATAAAAATAAGTGGAAAAGGCGAGAGTGCGCGAGCACACAGGAGCAAAGACAAGCAGCGCAGCTTGATGCGTAGTAAAAGAAATAATAAATAGAAAACTGGTCGACCTCATTAGAAATAAAAACCCAAAAGATTAGATAGACAAACAAACAA
Organism: Perognathus longimembris pacificus; assembly: GCF_023159225.1. Lineage (NCBI taxonomy): Eukaryota > Metazoa > Chordata > Mammalia > Rodentia > Heteromyidae > Perognathus > Perognathus longimembris. The sequence continues at coordinate 24,656 of NW_025957824.1, forward strand.
ACACACAATTGTGGAGAGAAGGGCAGTGCTGGCAGGAGCAAAGGTAAACAGCAGACAGACCTGAATCCTTATCTTTACAAGGTCGACCTCAGAACTTCGTTCAGTTTGTCTCGGTGACGGATAATGGAAGGAAGGGCAGGCAACTGGTCGACTTAATTTAAATAAACAAATAAAAATAAGAAAACTCTCAGGAATAGATAAGTAATAACAAAAAAATTGTAAAGTGGAGAAAGCGAGAGTGCGCGAATGCACTCAAGCAAACACAAACAGCACAGCACGATGCGTATTTTTTTTAATTGACAAAATAAATCAATAATAAAAATAAGTGGAAAAGGCGAGAGTGCACGAGCACACAGGAGCAAAGACAAGCAGCGCAGTTTGATGCGTAGTAAAAAAAATAATAAATAGACAACTGGTTGACCTCATTAGAAATAAAAACCCAAAAGATTAGATAGACAAACAAACAAACACATAATTGTGGAGAGAAGGGCAGTGCGCGCAGGAGCAAAGGTAAAGAGCAGACAGACCTGAATCCTTATCTTTACAAGGTCGACCTCAGAACTTTGTTCAGTTTGTCTCGGTGACGGATAATGGAAGGAAGGCCTGGTCGACTTCATTTAAATAAACAAATAAAAAATAAGATAAACTCTCAGGAATAGATAAATAATAACAAAAAAATTGTAAAGTGGAGAAAGTGAGAGCGCGCGAATGCACTCAAGCAAACACAAACAGCACAGCACGATGCGTATTTTTTTTAAATTGACAAAATTAATCAAAAATAAATCAAAAATAAAAATAAGTGGAAAAGGAGAGAGTGCGCGAGCACACAGGAGCAAAGACAAGCAGTGCAGCTTGATGCGTAGTAAAAAAAATAATAAATAGACAACTGGTCGACCTCATTAGAAATAAAAACCCAAAAGATTAGATAGACAAACAAACAAACACATAAATGTGGAGAGAAGGGCAGTGCGTGCAGGAGCAAAGGTAAACAGCAGACAGACCTGAATCCTAATCTTTACAAGGTCGACCTCTGTACTTTGTTCAGTTTGTCTCGGTGACGGATAATGGAAGGAAGGGCAGGCAACTGGTCGACTTCATTTAAATAAACAAATAAAAAATAAGATAAACTCTCAGGAATAGATAAATAATAACAAAAAAATTGTAAAGTGGAGAAAGCGAGAGCGCGCGAATGCACTCAAGCAAACACAAACAGCACAGCACGATGCGTATTTGTTTTAAAATTGACAAAATAAATCAAAAATAAATCAAAAATAAAAATAAGTGGAAAAGGCGAGAGTGCGCGAGCACACAGGAGCAAAGACAAGCAGCGCAGCTTGATGCGTAATAAAAAAGTAATAAATAGACAACTGGTCGACCTCATTAGAAATAAAAACCCAAAAGATTAGATAGACAAACAAACAAACACATAAATGTGGAGAGAAGGGCAGTGCGCGCAGGAGCAAAGGTAAACAGCAGACAGAACTGAATCCTTATCTTTACAAGGTCGACCTCAGAAATTTGTTCAGTTTGTCTCGGTGAAGGATAAGGGAAGGAAAGGCAGGTAACTGGTCGACTTCATTTAAATAAACAAATAAAAAATAAGATAAACTCTCAGGAATAGATAAATAATAACAAGAAAATTGTAAAGTGGAGAAAGCGAGAGCGCGCGAATGCACTCAAGCAAACACAAACAGCACAGCACGATGCGTATTTTTTTTAAAATTGACAAAATAAATCAAAAATGAATCAAAAATAAAAATAAGTGGAAAAGGAGAGAGTGCACGAGCACACAGGAGCAAAGACAAGCAGCGCAGCTTGATGCGTAGTAAAAAAAATAATAAATAGACAACTGGTCGACCTCATTAGAAATAAAAACCCAAAAGATTAGATAGACAAACAAACAAACACATAAATGTGGAGAGAAGGGCAGTGCGTGCAGGAGCAAAGGTAAACAGCAGACAGACCTGAATCCTTATCGTAACAAGGTCGACCTCAGAACTTTGTTCAGTTTGTCTCGGTGACGGATAATGGAAGGAAGGGCAGGCAACTGGTCGACTTCATTTAAATAAACAAAAAATAAGATAAATTCTCAGGAATAGATAAATAATAACAAAAAAAATTGTAAAGTGGAGAAAGCGAGAGCGCGCGAATGCACTCAAGCAAACACAAACTGCACAGCACGATGCATATTTTTTTTTAAAATTGACAAAATAAATCAAAAATAAATCAAAAATAAAAATAAGTGGAAAAGGCGAGAGTGCGCGAGCACACAGGAGCAAAGACAAGCAGCGCAGCTTGATGCGTAGTAAAAAAAATAATAAATAGACAACTGGTCGACCTCATTAGAAATAAAAACCCAAAGGATTAGATAGACAAACAAAGAAACACATAAATGTGGAGAGAAGGGCAGTGCGTGCAGGAGCAAAGGTAAACAGCAGACAGACCTGTATCCTTATCTTTACAAAGTCGACCTCAGAACTTTGTTCAGTTTGTCTCGGTGACGGATAATGGAAGGAAGGGCAGGCAACTGGTCGACTTCATTTAAATAAACAAATAAAAAATAAGATAAACTCTCAGGAATAGATAAATAATAACAAAAAATTGTAAAGTGGAGAAAGCGAGAGCGCGTGAATGCACTCAACAAACACAAACAGCACAGCACGATGGGTATTTTTTATAAATTGACAAAATAAATCAAAAATAAATCAAAAATAAAAATAAGTGGAAAAGGCGAGAGTGCGCGAGCACACAGGAGCAAAGACAAGCAGCGCAGCTTGATGCGTAGTAAAAAAAATAATAAATAGACAACTGGTCGACCTCATTAGAAATAAAAACCCAAAAGATTAGATAGACAAACAAACAAACACATAAATGTGGAGAGAAGGGCAGTGCGGGCAGGAGCAAAGGTAAACAGCAGACAGACCTGAATCCTTATCTTTACAAGGTCGACCTCAGAACTTTGTTCAGTTTGTCTCGGTGACGGATAATGGAAGGAAGGGCAGGCAACTGGTCGACTTCATTTAAATAAACAAATAAAAAATAAGATAAACTCTCAGGAATAGATAAATAATAACAAAAAATTGTAAAGTGGAGAAAGCGAGAGCGCGTGAATGCACTCAACAAACACAAACAGCACAGCACGATGGGTATTTTTTTAATTGACAAAATAAATCAAAAATAAATCAAAAATAAAAATAAGTGGAAAAGGCGAGAGTGCGCGAGCACACAGGAGCAAAGACAAGCAGCGCAGCTTGATGCGTAGTAAAAAAAATAATAAATAGACAACTGGTCCACCTCATTAGAAATAAAAACCCAAAAGATTAGATAGACAAACAAACAAACACATAAATGTGGAGAGATGGGCAGTGCGCGCAGGAGCAAAGGTAAACAGCAGACAGACCTGAATCCTTATCTTTACAAGGTCGACCTCAGAACTTTGTTCAGTTTGTCTCGGTGACGGATAATGGAAGGAAGGGCAGGCAACTGGTCGACTTCATTTAAATAAACAAATAAAAAATGAGATAAACTCTCAGGAATAGATAAATAATAACAAAAAAATTGTAAAGTGGAGAAAGCGAGAGCGCGCGAATGCACTCAAGCAAACACAAACAGCACAGCACGATGCATATTTTTTTTAAATTGACAAAATAAATCAAAAATAAATAAAAAATAAAAATAAGTGGAAAAGGCGAGAGTGCGCGAGCACACAGGAGCAAAGACAAGCAGCGCAGCTTGATGCGTAGTAAAAAAAAATAATAAATAGACAACTGGTCGACCTAATTAGAAATAAAAACCCAAAAGATTAGTTAGACAAACAAACAAACACATAAATGTGGAGAGAAGGGCAGTGCGCGCAGGAGCAAAGGTAAACAGCAGACAGACCTGAATCCTTATCTTTACAAGGTCGACCTCAGAACTTTGTTCAGTTTGTCTCGGTGACGGATAATGGAAGGAGGGGCAGGCAACTGGTCGACTTCATTTAAATAAACAAATAAAAAATAAGATAATCTCTCAGGAATAGATAAATAATAACAAAAAAATTGTAAAGTGGAGAAAGCGAGAGCGCGCGAATTCACTCAAGCAAACACAAACAGCACAGCACGATGCGTATTTTTTTTTAATTGACAAAATAAATCAAAAATAAAAATAAGTGGAAAAGGCGAGAGTGCGCGAGCACACAGGAGCAAAGACAAGCAGCGCAGCTTGATGCGTAGTAAAAAAAATAATAAATAGACAACTGGTCGACCTCATTAGAAATAAAAACCCAAAAGATTAGATAGACAAACAAAAAACACATAAATGTGGAGAGAAGGGCAGTGCGCGCAGGAGCAAAGGTAAAGAGCAGACAGACCTGAATCCTTATCTTTACAAGGTCGACCTCAGAAGTTTGTTCAGTTTGTCTCGGTGACGGATAACGGAAGGAGGGGCAGGCAACTGGTCGACTTCATTTAAATAAACAAATAAAAAATAAGATAATCTCTCAGGAATAGATAAATAATAACAAAAAAATTGTAAAGTGGAGAAAGCGAGAGCGCGCGAATGCACTCAAGCAAACACAAACAGCACAGCACGATGCGTATTTTTTTTAATTGACAAAATAAATCAAAAATAAATCAAAAATAAAAATAAGTGGAAAAGGCGAGAGTGTGCGAGCACACAGGAGCAAAGACAAGCAGCGCAGCTTGATGCGTAGTAAAAAAAATAATAAATAGACAAATGGTCGACCTCATTAGAAATAAAAACCCAAAAGATTAGATAGACAAACAAAGAAACACATAAATGTGGAGAGAAGGGCAGTGCATGCAGGAGCAAAGGTAAACAGCAGACAGACCTGAATCCTAATCTTTACAAGGTCGACCTCAGAACTTTGTTCAGTTTGTCTCGGTTACGGATAATGGAAGGAAGGGCAGGCAACTGGTCGACTTCATTTAAATAAACAAATAAAAAATAAGATAAACTCTCAGGAATGGATAAATAATAACAAAAAAAATGTAAAGTGGAGAAAGCGAGAGCGCGCGAATGCACTCAAGCAAACACAAACAGCACAGCACGATGCGTATTTGTTTTCAAATTGACAAAATAAATCAAAAATAAATCAAAAATAAAAATAAGTGGAAAAGGCGAGAGTGCGCGAGCACACAGGAGCAAAGACAAGCAGCGCAGCTTGATGCGTAATAAAAAAAGTAATAAATAGACAACTGGTCGACTTCATTAGAAATAAAAACCCAAAAGATTAGATAGACAAACAAACAAACACATATATGTGGAGAGAAGGGCAGTGCGCGCAGGAGCAAAGGTAAACAGCAGACAGACCTGAATCCTTATCTTTACAAGTTCGACCTCAGAACTTTGTTCAGTTTGTCTCGGTGACGGATAATGGAAGGAAGGGCAGGCAACTGGTCGACTTCATTTAAATAAACAAATAAAAAATAAGATAAACTCTCAGGAATAGATAAATAATAACAAAAAATTGTAAAGTGGAGAAAGCGAGAGCGCGCGAATGCACTCAAGCAAACACAAACAGCACAGCACGATGCGTATTTTTTTTTAAAATTGACAAAATAAATCAAAAATAAATCAAAAATAAAAATAAGTGGAAAAGGAGAGAGTGCGCGAGCACACAGGAGCAAAGACAAGCAGCGCAGCTTGATGCGTAGTAAAAAAAAAAAAAATAGACAACTGGTCGACCTCATTAGAAATAAAAACCCAAAAGATTAGATAGACAAACAAACAAACACATAAATGTGGAGAAAATGGCAGTGCGCGCAGGAGCATAGGTAAACAGCAGACAGACCTGAATCCTTATCTTTACAAGGTCGACCTCAGAACTTTGTTCAGTTTGTCTCGGTGACGGATAATGGAAGGAAGGGCAGGCAACTGGTCGACTTCATTTAAATAAACAAATAAAAAATAAGATAAACTCTCAGGAATAGATAAATAATAACAAAAAAATTGTAAAGGGGAGAAAGCGAGAGCGCGCGAATGCACTCAAGCAAACACAAACAGCACAGCACGATGCGTATTTTTTTTTAAATTGACAAAATAAATCAAAAATAAATCAAAAATAAAAATAAGTGGAAAAGGCGAGAGTGCGCGAGCACACAGGAGCAAAGACAAGCAGCGCAGCTTGATGCGTAGTAAAAAAAATAATAAATAGACAACTGGTCGACCTCATTAGAAATAAAAACCCAAAAGATTAGATAGACAAACAAACAAACACATAAATGTGGAGAGAAGGGCAGTGCGCGCAGGAGCAAAGGTAAACAGCAGACAGACCTGAATCCTTATCTTTACAAGGTCGACCTCAGAACTTTGTTCAGTTTGTCTCGGTGACGGATAATGGAAGGAAGGGCAGGCAACTGGTCGACTTCATTTAAATAAACAAATAAAAAATAAGATAAACTCTCAGGAATAGATAAATAATAACAAAAAAATTGTAAAGTGGAGAAAGAGAGAGCGCGCGAATGCACTCAAGCAAACACAATCAGCACAGCACGATGCGTATTTTTTTTAAATTGACAAAATAAATCAAAAATAAATCAAAAATAAAAATAAGTGGAATAGGCGAGAGTGCGCGAGCACACAGGAGCAAAGACAAGCAGCGCAGCTTGATGCGTAGTAAAAAAAATAATAAATACACAACTGGTCGACCTCATTAGAAATAAAAACCCAAAAGATTAGATAGACAAACAAACAAACACATAAATGTGGAGAGAAGGGCAGTGCGCGCAGGAGCAAAGGTAAACAGCAGACAGACCTGAATCCTTATCTTTACAAGGTCGACCTCAAAACTTTGTTCAGTTTGTCTCGGTGACGGAAATGGAAGGAAGGGCAGGCAACTGGTCTACTTCATTTAAATAAACAAATAAAAAATAAGATAAACTCTCAGGAATAGATAAATAATAACAAAAAAATTGTAAAGTGGAGAAAGCGAGAGCGCGCGAATGCACTCAAGCAAACACAAACAGCACAGCACGATGCGTATTTTTTTTTAAATTGACAAAATAAATCAAAAATAAAAATAAGTGGAAAAGATGAGAGTGCGCGAGCACACAGGAGCAAAGACAAGCAGCGCAGCTTGATGCGTAGTAAAAAAAATAATAAATAGACAACTGGTCGACCTCATTAGAAATAAAAACCCAAAAGATTAGATAGACAAACAAACAAACACATAAATGTGGAGAGAAGGGCAGTGCGCGCAGGAGCAAAAGTAAACAGGACAGACCTGAATCCTTATCTTTACAAGGTCGACCTCAGAACTTTGATCAGTTTGTGTCGGTGAGGGATAATGGAAGGAAGGGCAGGCAACTGGTCGACTTCATTTAAATAAACAAATAAAAAATAAGATAAACTCTCAGGAATAGATAAATAATACCAAAAAAATTGTAAAGTGGAGAAAGCGAGAGCGCGCGAATGCACTCAAGCAAACACAAACAGCACAGCACGATGCGTATTTTTTTTTAAAAATTGACAAAATAAATCAAAAATAAATCAAAAATAAAAATAAGTGGAAAAGGCGAGAGTGCGCGAGCACACAGGAGCAAAGACAAGCAGCGCAGCTTGATGGGTAGTAAAAAAAATAATAAATAGACAACTGGTCGACCTCATTAGAAATAAAAACCCAAAAGATTAGATAGACAAACAAACAAACACATCAATGTGGAGAGAAGGGCAGTGCGCGCAGGAGCAAAGGTAAACAGCAGACAGACCTGAATCCTTATCTTTACAAGGTCGACCTCAGAACTTTGTTCAGTTTGTCTCGGTGACGGATAATGGAAGGAAGGGCAGGCAACTGGTCGACTTCATTTAAATAAACAAATAAAAAATAAGATAAACTCTCAGGAATAGATAAATAATAACAAAAAAATTGTAAAGTGGAGAAAGCGAGAGCGCGCGAAAGCACTCAAGCAAACACAAACAGCACAGCACGATGCGTATTTTTTTTAAATTGACAAAATAAATCAAAAATAAATCAAAATAAAAATAAGTGGAAAAGGCGAGAGTGCGCGAGCACACAGGAGCAAAGACAAGCAGCGCAGCTTGATGCGTAGTAAAAAAAATAATAAATAGACAACTGGTCGACCTCATTAGAAATAAAAACCCAAAAGATTAGATAGACAAACAAACAAACACACAATTGTGGAGAGAAGGGCAGTGCTCGCAGGAGCAAAGGTAAACAGCAGACAGACCTGAATCCTTATCTTTACAAGGTCGACCTCAGAACTTCGTTCAGTTTGTCTCGGTGACGGATAATGGAAGGAAGGGCAGGCAACTGGTCGACTTAATTTAAATAAACAAATAAAAATAAGAAAACTCTCAGGAATAGATAAGTAATAACAAAAAAATTGTAAAGTGGAGAAAGCGAGAGTGCGCGAATGCACTCAAGCAAACACAAACAGCACAGCACGATGCGTATTTTTTTTTAATTGACAAAATAAATCAATAATAAAAATAAGTGGAAAAGGCGAGAGTGCGCGAGCACACAGGAGCAAAGACAAGCAGCACAGCTTGATGCGTAGTAAAAAAAATAATAAATAGACAACTGGTCGACCTCATTAGAAATAAAAACCCAAAATATTAGATAGACAAACAAACAAACACATAAATGTGGAGAGAAGGGCAGTGCGCGCAGGAGCAAAGGTAAACAGCAGACAGACCTGAAACCTTATCTTTACAAGGTCGACCTCAGAACTTTGTTCAGTTTGTCTCGGTGACGGATAATGGAAGAAAGGGCAGGCAACTGGTCGACTTAATTTAAATAAACAAATAAAAATAAGATAAACTCTCAGGATTAGATAAATAATAACAAAAAAATTGTAAAGTGGAGAAAGCGAGAGCGAGCGAATGCACTCAAGCAAACACAAACAGCACAGCACGATGCGTATTTTTTTTTAAAAATTGACAAAATAAATCAAAAATAAATCAAAAATAAAAATAAGTGGAAAAGGCGAGAGTGCGCGAGCACACAGGAGCAAAGACAAGCAGCGCAGCTTGATGGGTAGTAAAAAAAATAATAAATAGACAACTGGTCGACCTCATTAGAAATAAAAACCCAAAAGATTAGATAGACAAACAAACAAACACATCAATGTGGAGAGAATGGCAGTGCGCGCAGGAGCAAAGGTAAACAGCAGACAGACCTGAATCCTTATCTTTACAAGGTCGACCTCAGAACTTTGTTCAGTTTGTCTCGGTGACGGATAATGGAAGGAAGGGCAGGCAACTGGTCGACTTCATTTAAATAAACAAATAAAAAATAAGATAAACTCTCAGGAATAGATAAATAATAACAAAAAAATTGTAAAGTGGAGAAAGCGAGAGCGCGCGAATGCACTCAAGCAAACACAAACAGCACAGCACGATGCGTATTTTTTTTAAATTGACAAAATAAATCATAAATAAATCAAAATAAAAATAAGTGGAAAAGGCGAGAGTGCGCGAGCACACAGGAGCAAAGACAAGCAGCGCAGCTTGATGCGTAGTAAAAAAAATAATAAATAGACAACTGGTCGACCTCATTAGAAATAAAAACCCAAAAGATTAGATAGACAAACAAACAAACACATAAATGTGGAGAGAAGGGCAGTGCGCGCAGGAGCAATGGTAAACAGCAGACAGACCTGAATCCTTATCTTTACAAGGTCGACCTCAGAACTTTGTTCAGTTTGTCTCGGTGACGGATAATAGAAGAAAGGGCAGGCAACTGGTCGACTTAATTTAAATAAACAGATAAAAATAAGAAAACTCTCAGGAATAGATAAGTAATAACAAAAAAATTGTAAAGTGGAGAAAGCGAGAGCGGGCGAATGCACTCAAGCAAACACAAACAGCACAGCACGATGCATATTTTTTTTTAATTGACAAAATAAATCAATAATAAAAATAAGTTGAAAAGGCGAGAGTGCGCGAGCACACAGGAGCAAAGACAAGCAGCGCAGCTTGATGCGTAGTAAAAAAAATAATAAATAGACAACTGGTCGACCTCATTAGAAATAAAAACCCAAAAGATTAGATAGACAAACAAACAAACACATAAATGTGGAGAGAAGGGCAGTCACGCAGGAGCAAAAGTAAACAGCAGACAGACCTGAATCCTGATCTTTATAAGGTCGACCTCAGAACTTTGTTCAGTTTGTCTCGGTGACGGACAATGGAAGGAAGGCCAGGCAACTGGTCGACTTCATTTAAATAAACAAATAAAAAATAAGATAAACTCTCAGGAATAGATAAATAATAACAAAAAAATTGTAAAGTGGAGAAAGCGAGAGCGCGCGAATGCACTCAAGCAAACACAAACAGCACAGCACGATGCGTATTTTTTTTTAAATTGACAAAATAAATCAAAAATAAAAATAAGTGGAAAAGGCGAGAGTGCGCGAGCATACAGGAGCAAAGACAAGCAGCGCAGCTTGACGCGTAGTAAAAACAATAATAAATAGACAACTGGTCGACCTTATTAGAAATAAAAACCCAAAAGATTAGATAGACAAACAAACAAACACATAAATGTGGAGAGAAGGGCAGTGGGCGCAGGAGCAAAGGTAAACAGGAGACAGACCTGAATCCTTATCTTTACAAGGTCGACCTCAGAACTTTGTTCAGTTTGTCTCGGTGACGGATAATGGAAGGAAGGGCAGGCAACTGGGCGACTTCATTTAAATAAACAAATAAAAAATAAGATAAACTCTGAGGAATAGATAAATAATAACAAAAAAATTGTAAAGTGGAGAAAGCGAGAGCGCGCGAATGCACTCAAGCAAACACAAACAGCACAGCACGATGCATATTTTTTTTTAAAATTGACAAAATAAATAAAAAATAAATCAAAAATAAAAATAAGTGGAAAAGGCGAGAGTGCGCGAGCACACAGGAGCAAAGACAAGCAGCGCAGCTTGATGCGTAGTAAAAAAAATAATAAATAGACAACTGGTCGACCTCATTAGAAATAAAAACCCAAAAGATTAGATAGACAAACAAACAAACACATAAATATGGAGAGAAGGGCAGTGCGCGCAGGAGCAAAGGTAAACAGCAGACAGACCTGAATCCTTATCTTTACAAGGTCGACCTCAGAACTTTGTTCAGTTTGTCTCGGTGACGGATAATGGAAGGAAGGGCAGGCAACTGGTCGACTTTATTTAAATAAACAAATAAAAAATAAGATAAACTCTCAGGAATAGATAAATAATAACAAAAACATTGTAAAGTGGAGAAAGCGAGAGCGCGCGAATGCACTCAAGCAAACACAAACAGCTCAGCACGATGCGTATTTTTTTTTAAATTGACAAAATAAATCAAAAATAAATCAAAAATAAAAATAAGTGGAAAAGGCGAGAGTGCGCGAGCACACAGGAGCAAAGACAAGCAGCGCAGCTTGATGCGTAGTAAAAAAAATAATAAATAGACAACTGGACGACCTCATTAGAAATAAAAACCCAAAAGATTAGATAGACAAACAAACAAACACATCAATGTGGAGAGAAGGGCAGTGCGCGCAGGAGCAAAGGTAAACAGCAGACAGACCTGAATCCTTATCTTTACAAGGTCGACCTCAGAACTTTGTTCAGTTTGTCTCGGTGACGGATAATGGAAGGAAGGGCAGGCAACTGGTCGACTTCATTTAAATAAACAAATAAAAAATAAGATAAACTCTCAGGAATAGATAAATAATAACAAAAAAATTGTAAAGTGGAGAAAGCGAGAGCGCGCGAATGCACTCAAGCAAACACAAACAGCACAGCACGATGCGTATTTTTTTTAAATTGACAAAATAAATCAAAAATAAATCAAAATAAAAATAAGTGGAAAAGGCGAGAGTGCGCGAGCACACAGGAGCAAAGACAAGCAGAGCAGCTTGATGGGTAGTAAAAAAAATAATAAATAGACAACTGGTCGACCTCATTAGAAATAAAAACCCAAAAGATTAGATAGACAAACAAACAAACACATAAATGTGGAGAGAAGGGCAGTGCGCGCAGGAGCAAAGGTAAACAGCAGACAGACCTGAATCCTTATCTTTACAAGGTCGACCTCAGAACTTTGTTCAGTTTGTCTCGGTGACGGATAATGGAAGGAAGGGCAGGCAACTGGTCGACTTCATTTAATTAAACAAATAAAATATAAGATAATCTCTCAGGAATAGATAAATCATACCAAAAAAATTGTAAAGTGGAGAAAGCGAGAGCGCGCGAATGCACTCAAGCAAACACAAACAGCACAGCACGATGCATATTTATTTTTAAAATTGACAAAATAAATAAAATATAAATCAAAAATAAAAATAAGTGGAAAAGGCGAGAGTGCGCGAGCACACAGGAGCAAAGACAAGCAGCGCAGCTTTATGCGTAGTAAAAAAAATAATAAATAGACAACTGGTCGACCTCATTAGAAATAAAAACCCAAAAGATTTGATAGACAAACAAACAAACACATAAATGTGGAGAGAAGGGCAGTGCGCGCAGGAGCAAATGTAAACAGTAGACAGACCTGAATCCTTATCTTTACAAGGTCGACCTCAGAACTTTGTTCAGTTTGTCTCGGTGACGGATAATGGAAGGAAGGGCAGGCAACTGGTCGACATCATTTAAATAAACAAATAAAAAATAAGATAAACTCTCAGGAATAGATAAATAATACCAAAAAAATTGTAAAGTGGAGAAAGCGAGAGCGCGCGAATGCACTCAAACAAACACAAACAGCACAGCACGATGCGTATTTTTTTTAAATTGACAAAATAAATCAAAAATAAATCAAAAATAAAAATAAGTGGAAAAGGCGAGAGTGCGCGAGCACACAGGAGCAAAGACAAGCAGCGCAGTTTGATGCGTAGTAAATACAATAATAAATAGACAACTGGTCGACCTCATTAGAAATAAAAACCCAAAAGATTAGATAGACAAACAAACAAACACATAAATGTGGAGAGAAGGGCAGTGCGCGCAGGAGCAAAGGTAAACAGCAGACAGACCTGAATCTTATCTTTACAAGGTCGACCACAGAACTTTGTTCAGTTTGTCTCGGTGACGGATAATGGAAGGAAGGGCAGGCAACTGGTCGACTTCATTTAAATAAACAAATAAAAAATAAGATAAACTCTCAGGAATAGATAAATAATAACAAAAAAATTGTAAAGTGGAGAAAGCGAGAGCGCGCGAATGCACTCAAGCAAACACAAACAGCACAGCACGATGCGTATTTTTTTTAAATTGACAAAATAAATCTAAAATAAATCAAAAATAAAAATAAGTGGAAAAGGCGAGAGTGCGCGAGCACACAGGAGCAAAGACAAGCAGCGCAGCTTGATGCGTAGTAAAAAAATAATAAATAGACAACTGGTCGACCACATTAGAAATAAAAACCCAAAAGATTAGATAGACAAACAAACAAACACAAAAATGTGGAGAGAAGGGCAGTGCGTGCAGGAGCAAAGGTAAACAGCAGACAGACCTGAATCCTTATCGTTAAAGGTCGACCTCAGAACTTTGTTCAGTTTGTCTCGGTGACGCATAATGGAAGGAAGGGCAGGCAACTGGTTGACTTCATTTAAATAAACAAATAAAAAATGAGATAAACTCTCAGGAATAGATAAATAATAACAAAAAAATTGTAAAGTGGAGAAAGCGAGAGCGCGCGAATGCACTCAAGCAAACACAAACAGCACAGCACGATGCGTATTTTTTTTAAATTGGCAAAATAAATCAAAAATAAATCAAAAATAAAAATAAGTGGAAAAGGCGAGAGTGCGCGAGCACACAGGAGCAAAGACAAGCAGCGCAGCTTGATGCGTAGTAAAAAAAATAATAAATAGACAACTGGTCGACCTCATTAGAAATAAAAACCCAAAAGATTAGATAGACAAACAAACAAACACATAAATGTGGAGAGAAGGGCAGTGCGCGCAGGAGCAAAGGTAAACAGCAGACAGACCTGAATCCTTATCTTTACAAGGTCGACCTCAGAACTTTGTTCAGTTTGTCTCGGTGACGGATAATGGAAGGAAGGGCAGGCAACTGGTCGACTTTATTTAAATAAACAAATAAAAAATAAGATAAACTCTCAGGAATAGATAAATAATAACAAAAACATTGTAAAGTGGAGAAAGCGAGAGCGCGCGAATGCACTCAAGCAAACAAACAGCACAGCACGATGCATATTTTTTTTTAAATTGACAAAATAAATCAAAAATAAATCAAAAATAAAAATAAGTGGAAAAGTCGAGAGTGCGCGAGCACACAGGAGCAAAGACAAGCAGCGCAGCTTGATGCGTAGTAAAAAAAATAATAAATAGACAACTGGTCGACCTCATTAGAAATAAAAACCGAAAAGATTAGATAGACAAACAAACAAACACATAAATGTGGAGAGAAGGGCAGTGCGCGCAGGAGCAAAGGTAAACAGCAGACAGACCTGAATCCTTATCTTTACAAGGTCGACCTCAGAACTTTGTTCAGTTTGTTTCAGTGACGGATAATGGAAGGAAGGGCAGGCAACTGGTCTACTTCATTTAAATAAACAAATAAAAAATAAGATAAACTCTCAGGAATAGATAAATAATAACAAAAAAATTGTAAAGTGGAGAAAGCGAGAGCGCGCGAATGCACTCAAGCAAACACAAACAGCACAGCACGATGCGTATTTTTTTTTAAATTGACAAAATAAATCAAAAATAAAAATAAGTGGAAAAGATGAGAGTGCGCGAGCACACAGGAGCAAAGACAAGCAGCGCAGCTTGATGCGTAGTAAAAAAAATAATAAATAGACAACTGGTCGACCTCATTAGAAATAAAAACCCAAAAGATTAGATAGACAAACAAACAAACACATAAATGTGGAGAGAAGGGCAGTGCGCGCAGGAGCAAAAGTAAACAGGAAACAGACCTGAATCCTTATCTTTACAAGGTCGACCTCAGAAATTTGATCAGTTTGTGTCGGTGAGGGATAATGGAAGGAAGGGCAGGCAACTGGTCGACTTCATTTAAATAAACAAATAAAAAATAAGATAAACTCTCAGGAATAGATAAATAATACCAAAAAAATTGTAAAGTGGAGAAAGCGAGAGCGCGCGAATGCACTCAAGCAAACACAAACAGCACAGCACGATGCGTATTTTTTTTTTTAAAAATTGACAAAATAAATCAAAAATAAATCAAAAATAAAAATAAGTGGAAAAGGCGAGAGTGCGCGAGCACACAGGAGCAAAGACAAGCAGCGCAGCTTGATGGGTAGTAAAAAAAATAATAAATAGACAACTGGTCGACCTCATTAGAAATAAAAACCCAAAAGATTAGATAGACAAACAAACAAACACATCAATGTGGAGAGAAGGGCAGTGCGCGCAGGAGCAAAGGTAAACAGCAGACAGACCTGAATCCTTATCTTTACAAGGTCGACCTCAGAACTTTGTTCAGTTTGTCTCGGTGACGGATAATGGAAGGAAGGGCAGGCAACTGGTCGACTTCATTTAAATAAACAAATAAAAAATAAGATAAACTCTCAGGAATAGATAAATAATAACAAAAAAATTGTAAAGTGGAGAAAGCGAGAGCGCGCGAATGCACTCAAGCAAACACAAACAGCACAGCACGATGCGTATTTTTTTTAAATTGACAAAATAAATCAAAAATAAATCAAAATAAAAATAAGTGGAAAAGGCGAGAGTGCGCGAGCACACAGGAGCAAAGACAAGCAGCGCAGCTTGATGCGTAGTAAAAAAAATAATAAATAGACAACTGGTCGACCTCATTAGAAATAAAAACCCAAAAGATTAGATAGACAAACAAACAAACACATAAATGTGGAGAGAAGGGCAGTGCGCGCAGGAGCAATGGTAAACAGCAGACAGACCTGAATCCTTATCTTTACAAGGTCGACCTCAGAACTTTGTTCAGTTTGTCTCGGTGACGGATAATAGAAGAAAGGGCAGGCAACTGGTCGACTTAATTTAAATAAACAGATAAAAATAAGAAAACTCTCAGGAATAGATAAGTAATAACAAAAAAATTGTAAAGTGGAGAAAGCGAGAGCGGGCGAATGCACTCAAGCAAACACAAACAGCACAGCACGATGCATATTTTTTTTTAATTGACAAAATAAATCAATAATAAAAATAAGTTGAAAAGGCGAGAGTGCGCGAGCACACAGGAGCAAAGACAAGCAGCGCAGCTTGATGCGTAGTAAAAAAAATAATAAATAGACAACTGGTCGACCTCATTAGAAATAAAAACCCAAAAGATTAGATAGACAAACAAACAAACACATAAATGTGGAGAGAAGGGCAGTCACGCAGGAGCAAAAGTAAACAGCAGACAGACCTGAATCCTGATTTTTATAAGGTCGACCTCAGAACTTTGTTCAGTTTGTCTCGGTGACGGACAATGGAAGGAAGGCCAGGCAACTGGTCGACTTCATTTAAATAAACAAATAAAAAATAAGATAAACTCTCAGGAATAGATAAATAATAACAAAAAAATTGTAAAGTGGAGAAAGCGAGAGCGCGCGAATGCACTCAAGCAAACACAAACAGCACAGCACGATGCGTATTTTTTTTTAAATTGACAAAATAAATCAAAAATAAAAATAAGTGGAAAAGGCGAGAGTGCGCGAGCATACAGGAGCAAAGACAAGCAGCGCAGCTTGACGCGTAGTAAAAACAATAATAAATAGACAACTGGTCGACCTTATTAGAAATAAAAACCCAAAAGATTAGATAGACAAACAAACAAACACATAAATGTGGAGAGAAGGGCAGTGGGCGCAGGAGCAAAGGTAAACAGCAGACAGACCTGAATCCTTATCTTTACAAGGTCGACCTCAGAACTTTGTTCAGTTTGTCTCGGTGACGGATAATGGAAGGAAGGGCAGGCAACTGGGCGACTTCATTTAAATAAACAAATAAAAAATAAGATAAACTCTGAGGAATAGATAAATAATAACAAAAAAATTGTAAAGTGGAGAAAGCGAGAGCGCGCGAATGCACTCAAGCAAACACAAACAGCACAGCACGATGCATATTTTTTTTTAAAATTGACAAAATAAATAAAAAATAAATCAAAAATAAAAATAAGTGGAAAAGGCGAGAGTGCGCGAGCACACAGGAGCAAAGACAAGCAGCGCAGCTTGATGCGTAGTAAAAAAAATAATAAATAGACAACTGGTCGACCTCATTAGAAATAAAAACCCAAAAGATTAGATAGACAAACAAACAAACACATAAATGTGGAGAGAAGGGCAGTGCGCGCAGGAGCAAAGGTAAACAGCAGACAGACCTGAATCCTTATCTTTACAAGGTCGACCTCAGAACTTTGTTCAGTTTGTCTCGGTGACGGATAATGGAAGGAAGGGCAGGCAACTGGTCGACTTTATTTAAATAAACAAATAAAAAATAAGATAAACTCTCAGGAATAGATAAATAATAACAAAAACATTGTAAAGTGGAGAAAGCGAGAGCGCGCGAATGCACTCAAGCAAACACAAACAGCACAGCACGATGCGTATTTTTTTTTAAATTGACAAAATAAATCAAAAATAAATCAAAATAAAAATAAGTGGAAAAGGCGAGAGTGCGCGAGCACACAGGAGCAAAGACAAGCAGAGCAGCTTGATGGGTAGTAAAAAAAATAATAAATAGACAACTGGTCGACCTCATTAGAAATAAAAACCCAAAAGATTAGATAGACAAACAAACAAACACATAAATGTGGAGAGAAGGGCAGTGCGCGCAGGAGCAAAGGTAAACAGCAGACAGACCTGATCCTTATCTTTACAAGGTCGACCTCAGAACTTTGTTCAGTTTGTCTCGGTGACGGATAATGGAAGGAAGGGCAGGCAACTGGTCGACTTCATTTAATTAAACAAATAAAATATAAGATAATCTCTCAGGAATAGATAAATCATACCAAAAAAATTGTAAAGTGGAGAAAGCGAGAGCGCGCGAATGCACTCAAGCAAACACAAACAGCACAGCACGATGCATATTTATTTTTAAAATTGACAAAATAAATAAAATATAAATCAAAAATAAAAATAAGTGGAAAAGGCGAGAGTGCGCGAGCACACAGGAGCAAAGACAAGCAGCGCAGCTTTATGCGTAGTAAAAAAAATAATAAATAGACAACTGGTCGACCTCATTAGAAATAAAAACCCAAAAGATTTGATAGACAAACAAACAAACACATAAATGTGGAGAGAAGGGCAGTGCGCGCAGGAGCAAATGTAAACAGTAGACAGACCTGAATCCTTATCTTTACAAGGTCGACCTCAGAACTTTGTTCAGTTTGTCTCGGTGACGGATAATGGAAGGAAGGGCAGGCAACTGGTCGACATCATTTAAATAAACAAATAAAAAATAAGATAAACTCTCAGGAATAGATAAATAATAACAAAAAAAATTGTAAAGTGGAGAAAGCGGAGAGCGCGCGAATGCACTCAAACAAACACAAACAGCACAGCACGATGCGTATTTTTTTTAAATTGACAAAATAAATCAAAAATAAATCAAAAATAAAAATAAGTGGAAAAGGCGAGAGTGCGCGAGCACACAGGAGCAAAGACAAGCAGCGCAGTTTGATGCGTAGTAAATACAATAATAAATAGACAACTGGTCGACCTCATTAGAAATAAAAACCCAAAAGATTAGATAGACAAACAAACAAACACATAAATGTGGAGAGAAGGGCAGTGCGCGCAGGAGCAAAGGTAAACAGCAGACAGACCTGAATCTTATCTTTACAAGGTCGACCACAGAACTTTGTTCAGTTTGTCTCGGTGACGGATAATGGAAGGAAGGGCAGGCAACTGGTCGACTTCATTTAAATAAACAAATAAAAAATAAGATAAACTCTCAGGAATAGATAAATAATAACAAAAAAATTGTAAAGTGGAGGAAAGCGAGAGCGCGCGAATGCACTCAAGCAAACACAAACAGCACAGCACGATGCGTATTTTTTTTAAATTGACAAAATAAATCTAAAATAAATCAAAAATAAAAATAAGTGGAAAGGCGAGAGTGCGCGAGCACACAGGAGCAAAGACAAGCAGCGCAGCTTGATGCGTAGTAAAAAAATAATAAATAGACAACTGGTCGACCACATTAGAAATAAAAACCCCAAAAGATTAGATAGACAAACAAACAAACACAAAAATGTGGAGAGAAGGGCAGTGCGTGCAGGAGCAAAGGTAAACAGCAGACAGACCTGAATCCTTATCGTTAAAGGTCGACCTCAGAACTTTGTTCAGTTTGTCTCGGTGACGCATAATGGAAGGAAGGGCAGGCAACTGGTTGACTTCATTTAAATAAACAAATAAAAAATGAGATAAACTCTCAGGAATAGATAAATAATAACAAAAAAATTGTAAAGTGGAGAAAGCGAGAGCGCGCGAATGCACTCAAGCAAACACAAACAGCACAGCACGATGCGTATTTTTTTTTAATTGACAAAATAAATAAAAAATAAATCAAAAATAAAAATAAGTGGAAAAGGCGAGAGTGCGCGAGCACACAGGAGCAAAGACAAGCAGCGCAGCTTGATGCGTAGTAAAAAAAATAATAAATAGACAACTGGTCGACCTCATTAGAAATAAAAACCCAAAAGATTAGATAGACAAACAAACAAACACATAAATGTGGAGAGAAGGGCAGTGCGCGCAGGAGCAAAGGTAAACAGCAGACAGACCTGAATCCTTATCTTTACAAGGTCGACCTCAGAACTTTGTTCAGTTTGTCTCGGTGACGGATAATGGAAGGAAGGGCAGGCAACTGGTCGACTTTATTTAAATAAACAAATAAAAAATAAGATAAACTCTCAGGAATAGATAAATAATAACAAAAACATTGTAAAGTGGAGAAAGCGAGAGCGCGCGAATGCACTCAAGCAAACAAACAGCACAGCACGATGCATATTTTTTTTTAAATTGACAAAATAAATCAAAAATAAATCAAAAATAAAAATAAGTGGAAAAGTCGAGAGTGCGCGAGCACACAGGAGCAAAGACAAGCAGCGCAGCTTGATGCGTAGTAAAAAAAATAATAAATAGACAACTGGTCGACCTCATTAGAAATAAAAACCGAAAAGATTAGATAGACAAACAAACAAACACATAAATGTGGAGAGAAGGGCAGTGCGCGCAGGAGCAAAGGTAAACAGCAGACAGACCTGAATCCTTATCTTTACAAGGTCGACCTCAGAACTTTGTTCAGTTTGTTTCAGTGACGGATAATGGAAGGAAGGGCAGGCAACTGGTCGACTTCATTTAAATAAACAAATAAAAAATAAGATAAACTCTCAGGAATAGATAAATAATAACAAAAAATTGTAAAGTGGAGAAAGGCGAGAGCGTGCGAATGCACTCAAACAAACACAAACTGTACAGCACGATGCGTATTTTTTTTTTAAATTGACAAAATAAATCAAAAATAAAAATAAGTGGAAAAGGCGAGAGTGCGCGAGCAACAGGAGCAAAGACAAGCAGCGCAGCTTGATGCGTAGTAAAAAAAATATTAAGTAGACAACTGGTCGACCTCATTAGAAATAAAAACCCAAAACATTAGATAGACAAAGAAACAAACACATAAATGTGGAGAGAAGGGCAGGGCGCGCAGGAGCAAAGGTAAACAGCAGACAGACCTGAATCCTTATCTTTACAAGGTCGACCTCAGAACTTTGTTCAGTTTGTCTCGGTGACGGATAATGGAAGGAAGGGCAGGCAACTGGTCGACTTCAATTAAATAAACAAATAAAAAATAAGATAAACTCTCAGGAATAGATAAATAATAACAAAAAATTGTAAAGTGGAGAAAGCGAGGAGCGCGCGAAAGCACTCAAGCAAACACAAACAGCACAGCACGATGCGTATTTTTTTTTAAAATTGACAAAATAAATCAAAAATAAAAATAAGTGGAAAAGGCGAGAGTGCGCGAGCACAGGAGCAAAGACAAGCAGCGCAGCTTGATGCGTAGTAAAAAAAATAATAAATAGACAACTGGTCGACCTCATTAGAAATAAAAACCCAAAAGATTAGATAGACAAACAAACAAACACATAAATGTGGAGAGAAGGGCACTGCGCGCAGGAGCAAAGGTAAACAGCAGACAGACCTGAATCCTTATCTTTACAAGGTCGACCTCAGAACTTTGTTCAGTTTGTCTCGGTGACGGATAATGGAAGGAAGGGCAGGCAACTGGGCGACTTCATTTAAATAAACAAATAAAAATAAGATAAACTCTCAGGAATAGATAAATAATAACAAAAAAATTGTAAAGTGGAGAAAGCGAAAGCGCGCGAATGCACTTAAGCAAACAAACAGCACAGCACGATGCATATTTTTTTTTTAAAATTTGACAAAATAAATCAAAAATAAATCAAAAATAAAAATAAGTGGAAAAGGCGAGAGTGCGCGAGCACACAGGAGCAAAGACAAGCAGCGCAGCTTGATGCGTAGTAAAAAAAATAATACATAGACAACTGGTCGACCTCATTAGAAATAAAAACCC
>NW_025957825.1:0-27544 GCF_023159225.1 Perognathus longimembris pacificus
AACAAACAAACACATAAATGTGGAGAGAAGGGCAGTGCGCGCAGGAGCAAAGGTAAACAGCAGACAGACCTGAATCCTTATCTTTACAAGGTCGACCTCAGAACTTTGTTCAGTTTGTCTCGGTGACGGATAATGGAAGGAAGGGCAGGGAACTGGTCCACTTCATTTAAATAAACAAATAAAAAATAAGATAAACTCTCAGGAATAGATAAATCATAACAAAAAAATTGTAAAGTGGAGAAAGGGAGAGCGCGTGAATGCACTCAATCAAACACAAACAGCACAGCACGATGCGTATTTTTTTTAAATTGACAAAATAAATCAAAAATAAATCAAAACTAAAAATAAGTGGAAAAGGCGAGTGTGCGCGAGCACACAGGAGCAAAGACAAGCAGCGCAGCTTGATGCGTAGTAAAAAAAATAATAAATAGACAACTGGTCGACCTCATTAGAAATAAAAACCCAAAACATTAGATAGACAAACAAACAAACACATAAATGTGGAGAGAAGGGCAGTGCGCGCAGGAGCAAAGGTAAACAGCAGACAGACCTGAATCCTTATCTTTACAAGGTCGACCTCAGAACTTTGTTCAGTTTGTCTCGGTGACGGATAATGGAAGGAAGGGCAGGCAACTGGTCGACTTCATTTAAATAAACAAATAAAAAATAAGATAAACACTCAGGAATAGATAAATAATAACAAAAAAATTGTAAAGTGGAGAAAGCGAGAGCGCGCTAATGCACTCAAGCAAACACAAACAGCACAGTACGATCCGTATTTTTTTTAAAATTGACAAAATAAATCAAAAATAAATCAAAAATAAAATAAGTGGAAAAGGCGAGAGTGCGCGAGCACACAGGAGCAAAGACATGCAGCGCAGCTTGATGCGTAGTAAAAAAAATAATAAATAGACAACTGGTCGACCTCATTAGAAATAAAAACCCAAAAGATTTGATAGACAAACAAACAAACACATAAACGTGGAGAGAAAGGCAGTGCGCGCAGGAGCAAAGGTAAACAGCAGACAGACCTGAATACTTATCTTTACAAGGTCGATCTCAGTACTTTGTTCAGTTTGTCTCGGTGACGGATAATGGAAGGAAGGGCAGGCAACTGGTCGACTTCATTTAAATAAACAAATAAAAATAAGATAAACTCTCAGGAATAGATAAATAATAACAAAAAATTGTAAAGTGGAGAAAGCGAGAGCGCGCGAATGCACTCAAGCAAACACAAACAGCACAGCACGATGCGTATTTTTTTTTAAATTGACAAAATAAATCAAAAATAAATCAAAAATAAAAATAAGTGGAAAAGGCGAGAGTGCGCCAGCACACAGGAGGAAAGACAAGCAGCGCAGCTTGATGCGTAGTAAAAAAAATAATAAATAGACAACTGGTCTACCTCATTAGAAATAAATACGCAACAGAGTAGATATACAAACAAACAAACACATAAATATGGAGAGAAGTGCAGTGCGCGCAGGAGCAAATGTAAACAGCAGACAGACCTGAATCCTTATCTTTACAAGGTCGACCTCAGAACTTTGTTCAGTTTGTCTCGGTGACGGATAATGGAAGGAAGGGCAGGCAACTGGTCGACTTCATTTAAATAAACAAATAAAAAATAAGATAAACACTCAGGAATAGATAAATAATAACAAAAAAATTGTAAAGTGGAGAAAGCGAGAGCACGCGAATGCACTCAAGCAAACACAAACAGTACAGCACGATGCGTATTTTTTTTTAAATTGACAAAATAAATCAAAAGTAAATAAAAATAAAAATAAGTGGAAAAGGAGAGAGTGCGCGAGCACACAGGAGCAAAGACAAACAGCGCAGCTTGATGCGTAGTAAAAAAAATAAGAAATAGACAACTGGTCGACCTCATTAGAAATAAAAACCCAAAAGATTAGATAGACAAACAAACAAACACATAAATGTGGAGAGAAGGGCAGTGCGCGCAGGAGCAAAGGTAAACAACAGACAGACCTGAATCCTTATCTTTACAAGGTCGACCTCAGAACTTTGTTCAGTTTGTCTCGGTGACGGATAATGGAAGGAAGGGCAGGCAACTGGTCGACTTCACTTAAATAAACAAATAAAAAATAAGATACACTCTCAGGAATAGATAAATAATAACAAAAACAATTGTAAAGTGGAGAAAGTGAGAGCGCGCGAATGCACTCAAGCAAACACAAACAGCACAGCACGATGCGTATTTTTTTTAAAATTGACAAAATAAATCAAAAATAAATCAAAAATAAAAATAAGTGGAAAAGGCGACAGTGCGCGAGCACACAGGAGCAAAGACAAGCAGCGCAGCTTGATGCGTAGTAAAAAAAATAATAAATAGACAACTGGTCGACCTCATTAGAAATAAAAACCCAAAAGATTAGATAGACAAACAAACAAACACATAAACGTGGAGAGAAAGGCAGTGCGGGCAGGAGCAAAGGTAAACAGCAGACAGACCTGAATCCTTATCTTTACAAGGTCGACCTCAGTACTTTGTTCAGTTTGTCTCGGTGACGGATAATGGAAGGAAAGGCAGGCAACTGGTCGACTTCATTTAAATAAACAAATAAAAATAAGATAAACTCTCAGGAATAGATAAATAATAACAAAAAATTGTAAAGTGGAGAAAGCGAGAGCGCGCGAATGCACTCAAGCAAACACAAACAGCACAGCACGATGCGTATTTTTTTTTAAATTGACAAAATAAATCAAAAATAAATCAAAAATAAAAATAATTTGAAAAGGCGAGAGTGCGCCAGCACACAGGAGGAAAGACAAGCAGCGCAGCTTGATGCGTAGTAAAAAAAATAATAAATAGACAACTGGTCTACCTCATTAGAAATAAATACGCAACAGATTAGATATACAAACAAACAAACACATAAATGGGGAGAGAAGTGCAGTGCGCGCAGGAGCAAATGTAAACAGCAGACAGACCTGAATCCTTATCTTTACAAGGTCGACCTCAGAACTTTGTTCAGTTTGCCTCGGTGACGGATAATGGAAGGAAGGGCAGGCAACTGGTCGACTTCATTTAAATAAACAAATAAAAAATAAGATAAACACTCAGGAATAGATAAATAATAACAAAAAAATTGTAAAGTGGAGAAAGCGAGAGCGCGCGAATGCACTCAAGCAAACACAAACAGTACAGCACGATGCGTATTTTTTTTTAAATTGACAAAATAAATCAAAAGTAAATAAAAATAAAAATAAGTGGAAAAGGCGAGAGTGCGCGAGCACACAGGAGCAAAGACAAGCAGCGCAGCTTGATGCGCAGTAAAAAAAATAATAAATAGACAACTGGTCGACCTCATTAGAAATAAAAACCCAAAAGATTAGATAGACAAACAAACAAACACATAAATGTGGAGAGAAGGGCAGTGCGCGCAGGAGCAAAGGTAAACAGCAGACAGACCTGAATCCTTATCTTTACATGGTCGACCTCAGAACTTTGTTCAGTTTGTCTCGGTGACGGATAATGGAAGGAAGGGCAGGCAACTGGTCGACTTCATTTAAATAAACAAATAAAAAATAAGATAAACTCTCAGGAATAGATAAATAATAACAAAAAAATTGTAAAGTGGAGAAAGCGAGAGCGCGCGAATGCACTCAAGCAAACACAAACAGCACAGCACGATGCGTATTTTTTTTAAATTGACAAAATAAATAAAAAATAAATCAAAAATAAAAATAAGTGGAAAAGGCGAGAGTGCGCCAGCACACAGGAGCAAAGACAAGCAGCGCAGCTTGATGCGTAGTAAAAAAAATAATAAATGGACAACTGTTCGACCTCATTAGAAATAAAAACCCAACAGATTAGATAGAAAAACAAACAAACACATAAATGTGGAGAGAAGGGCAGTGCGGGCAGGAGCAAAGGTAAACAGCAGACAGACCTGAATCCTTATCTTTACAAGGTCGACCTCAGAACTTTGTTCAGTTTGTCTCGGTGACGGATAATGGAAGGAAGGGCAGGCAACTGGTCGACTTCATTTAAATAAACAAATAAAAAATAAGATAAACTCTCAGGAATAGATAAATAATAACAAAATAATTGTAAAGTGGAGAAAGCGGAGAGCGCGCGAATGCACTCAAGCAAACACAAACAGCACAGCACGATGCGTATTTTTTTTTAAATTGACAAAATAAATCAAAAATAAATCAAAAATAAAAATAAGTGGAAAAGGCGAGAGTGCGCGAGCACACAGGAGCAAAGACAAGCAGCGCAGCTTGATGCGTAGTAAAAAAAATAATAAATAGACAACTGGTCGACCTCATTAGAAATAAAAACCCAAAAGATTAGATAGACAAACAAACAAACACATAAATGTGGAGAGAAGGGCAGTGCGCGCAGGAGCAAAGGTAAACAGCAGACAGACCTGAATCCTTATCTTTACAAGGTCGACCTCAGAACTTTGTTCAGTTTGTCTCGGTGACGGATAATGGAAGGAAGGGCAGGCAAGCTGGTCGACTTCGTTTAAATGAACAAATAAAAAATAAGATAAACTCTCAGGAATAGATAAATAATAACAAAAAAAATGTAAAGTGGAGAAAGCGAGAGCGCGCGAATGCACTCAAGCAAACACAAACAGCACAGCACGATGCGTATTTTTTTTTAAATTGACAAAATAAATCAAAAATAAATCAAAAATAAAAATAAGTGGAAAAGGCGAGAGTGCGCCAGCACACAGGAGCAAAGACAAGCAACGCAGCTTGATGCGTAGTAAAAAAAATAATAAATAGACAACTGGTCGACCTCATTAGAAATAAATACCCAACAGATTAGATAGACAAACAAACAAACACATAAATGTGGAGAGAAGTGCAGTGCGCGCAGGAGAAAAGGTAAACAGGAGACAGACCTGAATCCTTATCTTTACAAGGTCGACCTCAGAACTTTGTTCAGTTTGTCTCGGTGACGGATAATGGAAGGAAGGGCAGGCAACCGGTCGGCTTCATTTAAATAAACAAATAAAAAATAAGATAAACTCTCAGGAATAGATAAATAATAACAAAAAAATTGTAAAGTGGAGAAAGCGAGAGCGCGCGAATGCACTCAAGCAAACACAAACAGCACAGCACGATGCGTATTTTTTTTTAAATTGACAAAATAAATAAAAAATAAATCAAAAATAAAAATAAGAGGAAAAGGCGAGAGTGCGCAGCACACAGGAGCAAAGACAAGCAGCGCAGCTTGATGCGTAGTAAAAAAAATAATAAATAGACAACTGGTCGACCTCATTAGAAATACAAACCCAAAAGATTAGATAGACAAACAAACACACACATGAATGTGGAGAAAAGGGCAGTGCGGGCAGGAGCAAAGGTAAACAGCAGACAGACCTGAATCCTTATCTTTACAAGGTCGACCTCAGAACTTTGTTCAGTTTGTCTCGGTGACGGATAATGGAAAGAAGGGCAGGCAACTGGTCGACTTCATTTAAATAAACAAATAAAAAATAAGATAAGACCTCAGGAATAGATAAATAATAACAAAAAAATTGTAAAGTGGAGAAAGCGAGAGCGCGCGAATGCACTCAAGCAAACACAAACAGCACAGCACGATGCGTATTTTTTTTTAAAATTGACAAAATAAATCAAAAATAAAAATAAGTGGAAAAGGCGAGAGTGCGCGAGCACACAGGAGCAAAGACATGCAGCGCAGCTTGATGCGTAGTAAAAAAAATAATAAATACACAACTGGTCGACCTCATTAGAAATAAAAACCTAAAAGATTAGATAGACAAACAAACAAACACATAAATGTGGAGAGAAGGGCAGTGCGCGCAGGAGCAAAGGTAAACAGCAGACAGACCTGAATCCTTATCTTTACAAGGTCGACCTCAGAACTTTGTTCAGTTTGTCTCGGTGACGGATAATGGAAGGAAGGGCAGGCAACCGGTCGGCTTCATTTAAATAATCAAATAAAAAATTAGATAAACTCTCAGGAATAGATAAATAATAACAAAAAAATTGTAAAGTGGAGAAAGCGAGAGCGCGCGAATGCACTCAATCAAACACAAACAGCACAGCACGATGCGTATTTTTTTATAATTGACAAAATAAATCAAAAATAATTCAAAAATAAAAATAAGTGGAAAAGGCGAGAGTGCGCGAGCTCACAGGACCAAAGACAAGCAGCGCAGCTTGATGCGTAGTAAAAAAATAATAAATAGACAACTGGTCGACCTCATTAGAAATAAAATCCCAAAAGATTAGATAGACAAACAAACAAACACATAAATGTGGAGAGAAGGGCAGTGCGCGCAGGAGCAAAGGTAAACAGCAGACAGACCTGAATCCTTATCTTTACAAGGTCGACCTCAGAACTTTGTTCAGTTTGTCTCGGTGACGGATAATGGAAGGAAGGGCAGGCAACTGGTCGACTTCATTTAAATAAACAAATAAAAAATAAGATAAACTCTCAGGAATAGATAAATAATAACAAAAAATTGTAAAGTGGAGAAAGCGAGAGCGCGCGAATGCACTCAAGCAAACACAAACAGTACAGCACGATGCGTATTTTTTTTTAAAATTGACAAAATAAATCAAAAGTAAATAAAAATAAAAATAAGTGGAAAAGGCGAGAGTGCGCGAGCACACAGGAGCAAAGACAAACAGCGCAGCTTGATGCGTAGTAAAAAAAAATAATAAATAGACAACTGGTCGACCTCATTAGAAATAAAAACCCAAAAGATTAGATAGACAAACAAACAAACACATAAATGTGGAGAGAAGGGCAGTGCGCCCAGGAGCAAAGGTAAACAGCAGACAGACCTGAATCCTTATCTTTACAAGGTCGACCTCAGAACTTTGTTCAGTTTGTCTCGGTGACGGATAATGGAAGGAAGGGCAGGCAACTGGTCGACTTCATTTAAATAAACAAATAAAAAATAAGATAAACTCTCAGGAATAGATAAATAATAACAAAAAAAATGTAAAGTGGAGAAAGCGAGAGCGCGCGAATGCACTCAAGCAAACACAAACAGCACAGCACGATGCGTATTTTTTTTTAATTGACAAAATAAATCAAAAATAAATCAAAAATAAAAATAAGTGGAAAATGCGAGAGTGCGCCAGCACACAGGAGCAAAGACAAACAGCGCAGCTTGATGCGTAGTAAAAAAAATAATAAATAGACAACTGGTCGACCTCATTAGAAATAAATACCCAACAGATTAGATAGACAAACAAACAAACATATAAATGTGGAGAGAAGTGCAGTGCGCGCAGGAGCAAAGGTAAACAGCAGACAGACCTGAATCCTTATCTTTACAAGGTCGACCTCAGAACTTTGTTCAGTTTGTCTCGGTGACGGATAATGGAAGGAAGGGCAGGCAACTGGTCGACTTCATTTAAATAAACAAATAAAAAATAAGATAAACACTCAGGAATAGATAAATAATAACAAAAAAATTGTAAAGTGGAGAAAGCGAGAGCGCGCTAATGCACTCAAGCAAACACAAACAGCACAGCACGATCCGTATTTTTTTTAAAATTGACAAAATAAATCAAAAATAAATCAAAAATAAAAATAAGTGGAAAAGGCGAGAGTGCGCGAGCACACAGGAGCAAAGGCATGCAGCGCAGCTTGATGCGTAGTAAAAAAAATAATAAATAGACAACTGGTCGACCTCATTAGAAATACAAACCCAAAAGATTAGATAGACAAACAAACACACACATGAATGTGGAGAAAAGGGCAGTGCGGGCAGGAGCAAAGGTAAACAGCAGACAGACCTGAATCCTTATCTTTACAAGGTCGACCTCAGAACTTTGTTCAGTTTGTCTCGGTGACGGATAATGGAAGGAAGGGCAGGCAACTGGTCGACTTCATTTAAATAAACAAATAAAAATAAGATAAACTCTCAGGAATAGATAAATAATAACAAAAAAATTGTAAAGTGGAGAAAGCGAGAGCGCGCGAATGCACTCAAGCAAACACAAACAGCACAGCACGATGCGTATTTTTTTTTAAAATTGACAAAATAAATCAAAAATAAAAATAAGTGGAAAAGGCGAGAGTGCGCGAGCACACAGGAGCAAAGACATGCAGCGCAGCTTGATGCGTAGTAAAAAAAATAATAAATACACAACTGGTCGACCTCATTAGAAATAAAAACCTAAAAGATTAGACAGACAAACAAACAAACACATAAATGTGGAGAGAAGGGCAGTGCGCGCAGGAGCAAAGGTAAACAGCAGACAGACCTGAATCCTTATCTTTACAAGGTCGACCTCAGAACTTTGTTCAGTTTGTCTCGGTGACGGATAATGGAAGGAAGGGCAGGCAACCGGTCGGCTTCATTTAAATAATCAAATAAAAAAATTAGATAAACTCTCAGGAATAGATAAATAATAACAAAAAAATTGTAAAGTGGAGAAAGCGAGAGCGCGCGAATGCACTCAATCAAACACAAACAGCACAGCACGATGCGTATTTTTTTAAAATTGACAAAATAAATCAAAAATAATTCAAAAATAAAAATAAGTGGAAAAGGCGAGAGTGCGCGAGCTCACAGGACCAAAGACAAGCAGCGCAGCTTGATGCGTAGTAAAAAAAATAATAAATAGACAACTGGTCGACCTCATTAGAAATAAAATCCCAAAAGATTAGATAGACAAACAAACAAACACATAAATGTGGAGAGAAGGGCAGTGCGCGCAGGAGCAAAGGTAAACAGCAGACAGACCTGAATCCTTATCTTTACAAGGTCGACCTCAGAACTTTGTTCAGTTTGTCTCGGTGACGGATAATGGAAGGAAGGGCAGGCAACTGGTCGACTTCATTTAAATAAACAAATAAAAAATAAGATAAACTCTCAGGAATAGATAAATAATAACAAAAAATTGTAAAGTGGAGAAAGCGAGAGCGCGCGAATGCACTCAAGCAAACACAAACAGTACAGCACGATGCGTATTTTTTTTTAAAATTGACAAAATAAATCAAAAGTAAATAAAAATAAAAATAAGTGGAAAAGGCGAGAGTGCGCGAGCACACAGGAGCAAAGACAAACAGCGCAGCTTGATGCGTAGTAAAAAAAATAATAAATAGACAACTGGTCGACCTCATTAGAAATAAAAACCCAAAAGATTAGATAGACAAACAAACAAACATAAATGTGGAGAGAAGGGCAGTGCGCGCAGGAGCAAAAGTAAACAGCAGACAGACCTGAATCCTTATCTTTACAAGGTCGACCTCAGAACTTTGTTCAGTTTGTCTCTGTGACGGATAATGGAAAAAAGTGCAGGCAACTGGTCGACTTCATTTAAATAAACAAATAAAAAATAAGTTAAACTCTCAGGAATAGATAAATAATAACAAAAAAATTGTAAAGTGGAGAAAGCGAGAGCGCGCGAATGCACTCAAGCAAACACAAACAGCACAGCACGATGCGTATTTTTTTAAAAATTGACAAAATAAATCAAAAATAAATCAAAAATAAAAATAAGTGGAAAAGGCGAGAGTGCGCGAGCACACAGGAGCAAGGACAAGCAGCGCAGCTTGATGCGTAGTAAAAAAAAATAATAAATAGACAACTGGTCGACCTCATTAGAAATAAAAACCCAAAAGATTAGATAGACAAACAAACAAACACATAAATGTGGAGAGAAGGGCAGTGCGCCCAGGAGCAAAGGTAAACAGCAGACAGACCTGAATCCTTATCTTTACAAGGTCGACCTCAGAACTTTGTTCAGTTTGTCTCGGTGACGGATAATGGAAGGAAGGGCAGGCAACCGGTCGGCTTCATTTAAATAAACAAATAAAAAATAAGATAAACTCTCAGGAATAGATAAATAATAACAAAAAAATTGTAAAGTGGAGAAAGCGAGAGCGCGCGAATGCACTCAAGCAAACACAAACAGCACAGCACGATGCGTATTTTTTTTTTAAATTGACAAAATAAATCAAAAATAAAAATAAGTGGAAAAGGCGAGAGTGCGCGAGCACACAGGAGCAAAGACAAGCAGCGCAGCTTGATGCGTAGTAAAAAAAATAATAAATAGACAACTGGTCGACCTCATTAGAAATAAAAACCCAACAGATTAGATAGACAAACAAACAAACACATAAATGTGGAGAGAAGGGCAGTGCCCGCAGGAGCAAAGGTAAACAGCAGACAGACCTGAATCCTTATCTTTACAAGGTCGACCTCAGAACTTTGTTCAGTTTGTCTCGGTGACGGATAATGGAAGGAAGGGCAGGCAACTGGTCGACTTCATTTAAATAAACAATTAAAAAATAAGATAAACTCTCAGGAATAGATAAATAATAACAAAAAAAAATGTAAAGTGGAGAAAGCGAGGAGCGCGCGAATGCACTCAAGCAAACACAAACAGCACAGCACGATTCCTATTTTTTTTAAAATTGACAAAATAAATCAAAAATGAATCAAAAATAAAAATAAGTGGAAAAGGCGAGAGTGCGCGAGCACACAGGATCAAAGACAAGCAGCGCAGCTTGATGCGTAGTAAAAAAAATAATAAATAGACAACTGGTGGACCTCACTAGAAATAAAAACCCAAAAGATTAGATAGACAAACAAACAAACACATAAATGTGGAGAGAAGGGCAGTGCGCGCAGGAGCAAAGGTAAACAGCAGACAGACCTGAATCCTTATCTTTACAAGGTCGACCTCAGAACTTTGATCAGTTTGTCTCGGTGACGGATAATGGAAGGAAGGGCAGGCAACTGGTCGACTTCATTTAAATAAACGAATAAAAAATAAGTTAAACTCTCAGGAATAGATAAATAATAACAAAAAAATTGTAAAGTGGAGAAAGCGAGAGCGCGCGAATGCACTCAAGCAAACACAAACAGCACAGCACGATGCGTATTTTTTTTTAAATTGACAAAATAAATAAAAAATAAATCAAAAATAAAAATAAGAGGAAAAGGCGAGAGTGCGCAGCACACAGGAGCAAAGACAAGCAGCGCAGCTTGATGCGTAGTAAAAAAAATAATAAATAGACAACTGGTCGACCTCATTAGAAATAAAAACCCAAAAGATTAGATAGACAAAAAAACAAACACATAAATTTGGAGAGAAGGGCAGTGCGGGCAGGAGCAAAGGTAAACAGCAGACAGACCTGAATCCTTATCTTTACAAGGTCGACCTCAGAACTTTGTTCAGTTTGTCTCGGTGACGGATAATGGAAGGAAGGGCAGGCAACTGGTCGACTTCATTTAAATAAACAAATAAAAAATAAGATAAACTCTCAGGAATAGATAAATAATAACAAAAAATTGTAAAGTGGAGAAAGCGATGAGCGCGCTAATGCGCTCAAGCAAACAGAAACAGCACAGCACGATGCCTATTTTTTTTTAAATTGACAAAATGAATCAAAAATAAATCAAAAATAAAAATAAGAGGAAAAGGCCAGAGTGCGCGAGCACACAGGAGCAAAGACAAGCAGCGCAGCTTGATGCGTAGTAAAAAAAATAATAAATAGACAACTGGTGGACCTCATTAGAAATAAAAACCCAAAAGATTAGATAGACAAACAAACAAACACATAAATGTGGAGAGAAGGGCAGTGCGCGCAGGAGCAAAGGGAAACAGCAGACAGACCTGAATCCTTATCTTTACAAGGTCGACCTCAGAACTTTGTTCAGTTTGTCTCGGTGACGGATAATGGAAGGAAGGGCAGGCAACTGGTCGACTTCATTTAAATAAACAAATAAAAAATAAGATAAACTCTCAGGAATAGATAAATAATAACAAAAAAATTGTAAAGTGGAGAAAGCGAGAGCGCGCGAATGCACTCAAGCAAACACAAACAGCACAGCACGATGCGTATTTTTTTTTAAATTGACAAAATAAATAAAAAATAAATCAAAAATAAAAATAAGAGGAAAAGGCGAGAGTGCGCAGCACACAGGAGCAAAGACAAGCAGCGCAGCTTGATGCGTAGTAAAAAAAAATAATAAATAGACAACTGGTCGACCTCATTAGAAATACAAACCCAAAAGATTAGATAGACAAACAAACACACACATGAATGTGGAGAAAAGGGCAGTGCGGGCAGGAGCAAAGGTAAACAGCAGACAGACCTGAATCCTTATCTTTACAAGGTCGACCTCAGAACTTTGTTCAGTTTGTCTCGGTGACGGATAATGGAAGGAAGGGCAGGCAACTGGTCGACTTCATTTAAATAAACAAATAAAAAATAAGATAAACTCTCAGGAATAGATAAATAATAACAAAAAAATTGTAAAGTGGAGAAAGCGAGAGCGCGCGAATGCACTCAAGCAAACACAAACAGCACAGCACGATGCGTATTTTTTTTTAAAATTGACAAAATAAATCAAAAATAAAAATAAGTGGAAAAGGCGAGAGTGCGCGAGCACACAGGAGCAAAGACATGCAGCGCAGCTTGATGCGTAGTAAAAAAAATAATAAATACACAACTGGTCGACCTCATTAGAAATAAAAACCTAAAAGATTAGATAGACAAACAAACAAACACATAAATGTGGAGAGAAGGGCAGTGCGCGCAGGAGCAAAGGTAAACAGCAGACAGACCTGAATCCTTATCTTTACAAGGTCGACCTCAGAACTTTGTTCAGTTTGCCTCGGTGACGGATAATGGAAGGAAGGGCAGGCAACCGGTCGGCTTCATTTAAATAATCAAATAAAAAATTAGATAAACTCTCAGGAATAGATAAATAATAACAAAAAAATTGTAAAGTGGAGAAAGCGAGAGCGCGCGAATGCACTCAATCAAACACAAACAGCACAGCACGATGCGTATTTTTTTAAAATTGACAAAATAAATCAAAAATAATTCAAAAATAAAAATAAGTGGAAAAGGCGAGAGTGCGCGAGCTCACAGGACCAAAGACAAGCAGCGCAGCTTGATGCGTAGTAAAAAAAATAATAAATAGACAACTGGTCGACCTCATTAGAAATAAAATCCCAAAAGATTAGATAGACAAACAAACAAACACATAAATGTGGAGAGAAGGGCAGTGTGCGCAGGAGCAAAGGTAAACAGCAGACAGACCTGAATCCTTATCTTTACAAGGTCGACCTCAGAACTTTGTTCAGTTTGTCTCGGTGACGGATAATGGAAGGAAGGGCAGGCAACTGGTCGACTTCATTTAAATAAACAAATAAAAAATAAGATAAACTCTCAGGAATAGATAAATAATAACAAAAAATTGTAAAGTGGAGAAAGCGAGAGCGCGCGAATGCACTCAAGCAAACACAAACAGTACAGCACGATGCGTATTTTTTTTAAATTGACAAAATAAATCAAAAGTAAATAAAAATAAAAATAAGTGGAAAAGGGGAGAGTGCGCGAGCACACAGGAGCAAAGACAAACAGCGCAGCTTGATGCGTAGTAAAAAAAATAATAATAGACAACTGGTCGACCTCATTAGAAATAAAAACCCAAAAGATTAGATAGACAAACAAACAAACATAAATGTGGAGAGAAGGGCAGTGCGCGCAGGAGCAAAAGTAAACAGCAGACAGACCTGAATCCTTATCTTTACAAGGTCGACCTCAGAACTTTGTTCAGTTTGTCTCTGTGACGGATAATGGAAAGAAGTGCAGGCAACTGGTCGACTTCATTTAAATAAACAAATAAAAAATAAGTTAAACTCTCAGGAATAGATAAATAATAACAAAAAAATTGTAAAGTGGAGAAAGCGAGAGCGCGCGAATGCACTCAAGCAAACACAAACAGCACAGCACGATGCTTATTTTTTTAAAAAATTGACAAAATAAATCAAAAATAAATCAAAAATAAAAATAAGTGGAAAAGGCGAGAGTGCGCGAGCACACAGGAGCAAGGACAAGCAGCGCAGCTTGATGCGTAGTAAAAAAAAAATAATAAATAGACAACTGGTCGACCTCATTAGAAATAAAAACCCAAAAGATTAGATAGACAAACAAACAAACACATAAATGTGGAGAGAAGGGCAGTGCGCCCAGGAGCAAAGGTAAACAGCAGACAGACCTGAATCCTTATCTTTACAAGGTCGACCTCAGAACTTTGTTCAGTTTGTCTCGGTGACGGATAATGGAAGGAAGGGCAGGCAACTGGTCGACTTCATTTAAATAAACAAATAAAAAATAAGATAAACTCTCAGGAATAGATAAATAATAACAAAAAAAATGTAAAGTGGAGAAAGCGAGAGCGCGCGAATGCACTCAAGCAAACACAAACAGCACAGCACGATGCGTATTTTTTTTTAATTGACAAAATAAATCAAAAATAAATCAAAAATAAAAATAAGTGGAAAATGCGAGAGTGCGCCAGCACACAGGAGCAAAGACAAACAGCGCAGCTTGATGCGTAGTAAAAAAAATAATAAATAGACAACTGGTCGACCTCATTAGAAATAAATACCCAACAGATTAGATAGACAAACAAACAAACATATAAATGTGGAGAGAAGGGCAGTGCGCGCAGGAGCAAAGGTAAACAGCAGACAGACCTGAATCCTTATCTTTACAAGGTCGACCTCAGAACTTTGTTCAGTTTGTCTCGGTGACGGATAATGGAAGGAAGGGCAGGCAACTGGTCGACTTCATTTAAATAAACAAATAAAAAATAAGATAAACACTCAGGAATAGATAAATAATAACAAAAAAATTGTAAAGTGGAGAAAGCGAGAGCGCGCTAATGCACTCAAGCAAACACAAACAGCACAGCACGATCCGTATTTTTTTTTAAAATTGACAAAATAAATCAAAAATAAATCAAAAATAAAAATAAGTGGAAAAGGCGAGAGTGCGCGAGCACACAGGAGCAAAGACATGCAGCGCAGCTTGATGCGTAGTAAAAAAAATAATAAATAGACAACTGGTCGACCTCATTAGAAATACAAACCCAAAAGATTAGATAGACAAACAAACACACACATGAATGTGGAGAAAAGGGCAGTGCGGGCAGGAGCAAAGGTAAACAGCAGACAGACCTGAATCCTTATCTTTACAAGGTCGACCTCAGAACTTTGTTCAGTTTGTCTCGGTGACGGATAATGGAAGGAAGGGCAGGCAACTGGTCGACTTCATTTAAATAAACAAATAAAAAATAAGATAAACTCTCAGGAATAGATAAATAATAACAAAAAAATTGTAAAGTGGAGAAAGCGAGAGCGCGCGAATGCACTCAAGCAAACACAAACAGCACAGCACGATGCGTATTTTTTTTTTAAATTGACAAAATAAATCAAAAATAAAAATAAGTGGAAAAGGCGAGAGTGCGCGAGCACACAGGAGCAAAGACATGCAGCGCAGCTTGATGCGTAGTAAAAAAAATAATAAATACACAACTGGTCGACCTCATTAGAAATAAAAACCTAAAAGATTAGATAGACAAACAAACAAACACATAAATGTGGAGAGAAGGGCAGTGCGCGCAGGAGCAAAGGTAAACAGCAGACAGACCTGAATCCTTATCTTTACAAGGTCGACCTCAGAACTTTGTTCAGTTTGTCTCGGTGACGGATAATGGAAGGAAGGGCAGGCAACCGGTCGGCTTCATTTAAATAATCAAATAAAAAATTAGATAAACTCTCAGGAATAGATAAATAATAACAAAAAAATTGTAAAGTGGAGAAAGCGAGAGCGCGCGAATGCACTCAATCAAACACAAACAGCACAGCACGATGCGTATTTTTTTAAAATTGACAAAATAAATCAAAAATAATTCAAAAATAAAAATAAGTGGAAAAGGCGAGAGTGCGCGAGCTCACAGGACCAAAGACAAGCAGCGCAGCTTGATGCGTAGTAAAAAAAATAATAAATAGACAACTGGTCGACCTCATTAGAAATAAAATCCCAAAAGATTAGATAGACAAACAAACAAACACATAAATGTGGAGAGAAGGGCAGTGCGCGCAGGAGCAAAGGTAAACAGCAGACAGACCTGAATCCTTATCTTTACAAGGTCGACCTCAGAACTTTGTTCAGTTTGTCTCGGTGACGGATAATGGAAGGAAGGGCGGGCAACTGGTCGACTTCATTTAAATAAACAAATAAAAAATAAGATAAACTCTCAGGAATAGATAAATAATAACAAAAAATTGTAAAGTGGAGAAAGCGAGAGCGCGCGAATGCACTTAAGCAAACACAAACAGTACAGCACGATGCGTATTTTTTTTAAAATTGACAAAATAAATCAAAAGTAAATAAAAATAAAAATAAGTGGAAAAGGCGAGAGTGCGCGAGCACACAGGAGCAAAGACAAACAGCGCAGCTTGATGCGTAGTAAAAAAAATAATAAATAGACAACTGGTCGACCTCATTAGAAATAAAAACCCAAAAGATTAGATAGACAAACAAACAAACATAAATGTGGAGAGAAGGGCAGTGCGCGCAGGAGCAAAAGTAAACAGCAGACAGACCTGAATCCTTATCTTTACAAGGTCGACCTCAGAACTTTGTTCAGTTTGTCTCTGTGACGGATAATGGAAAGAAGTGCAGGCAACTGGTCGACTTCATTTAAATAAACAAATAAAAAATAAGTTAAACTCTCAGGAATAGATAAATAATAACAAAAAAATTGTAAAGTGGAGAAAGCGAGAGCGCGCGAATGCACTCAAGCAAACACAAACAGCACAGCACGATGCGTATTTTTTTAAAAATTGACAAAATAAATCAAAAATAAATCAAAAATAAAAATAAGTGGAAAAGGCGAGAGTGCGCGAGCACACAGGAGCAAGGACAAGCAGCGCAGCTTGATGCGTAGTAAAAAAAAATAATAAATAGACAACTGGTCGACCTCATTAGAAATAAAAACCCAAAAGATTAGATAGACAAACAAACAAACACATAAATGTGGAGAGAAGGGCAGTGCGCCCAGGAGCAAAGGTAAACAGCAGACAGACCTGAATCCTTATCTTTACAAGGTCGACCTCAGAACTTTGTTCAGTTTGTCTCGGTGACGGATAATGGAAGGAAGGGCAGGCAACTGGTCGACTTCATTTAAATAAACAAATAAAAAATAAGATAAACTCTCAGGAATAGATAAATAATAACAAAAAAAATGTAAAGTGGAGAAAGCGAGAGCGCGCGAATGCACTCAAGCAAACACAAACAGCACAGCACGATGCGTATTTTTTTTTAATTGACAAAATAAATCAAAAATAAATCAAAAATAAAAATAAGTGGAAAATGCGAGAGTGCGCCAGCACACAGGAGCAAAGACAAACAGCGCAGCTTGATGCGTAGTAAAAAAAATAATAAATAGACAACTGGTCGACCTCATTAGAAATAAATACCCAACAGATTAGATAGACAAACAAACAAACATATAAATGTGGAGAGAAGTGCAGTGCGCGCAGGACCAAAGGTAAACAGCAGACAGACCTGAATCCTTATCTTTACAAGGTCGACCTCAGAACTTTGTTCAGTTTGTCTCGGTGACGGATAATGGAAGGAAGGGCAGGCAACTGGTCGACTTCATTTAAATAAACAAATAAAAATAAGATACACACTCAGGAATAGATAAATAATAACAAAAATTTGTAAAGTGGAGAAAGCGAGAGCGCGCTAATGCACTCAAGCAAACACAAACAGCACAGCACGATCCGTATTTTTTTTAAAATTGACAAAATAAATCAAAAATAAATCAAAAATAAAATAAGTGGAAAAGGCGAGAGTGCGCGAGCACACAGGAGCAAAGACATGCAGCGCAGCTTGATGCGTAGTAAAAAAAATAATAAATAGACAACTGGTCGACCTCATTAGAAATAAAAACCCAAAAGATTTGATAGACAAACAAACAAACACATAAACGTGGAGAGAAAGGCAGTGCGCGCAGGAGCAAAGGTAAACAGCAGACAGACCTGAATCCTTATCTTTACAAGGTCGACCTCAGAACTTTGTTCAGTTTGTCTCGGTGACGGATAATGGAAGGAAGGGCAGGCAACTGGTCGACTTCATTTAAATAAACAAATAAAAATAAGATAAACTCTCAGGAATAGATAAATAATAACAAAAAATTGTAAAGTGGAGAAAGCGAGAGCGCGCGAATGCACTCAAGCAAACACAAACAGCACAGCACGATGCGTATTTTTTTTTAAATTGACAAAATAAATCAAAAATAAATCAAAAATTAAAATAAGTGGAAAAGGCGAGAGTGCGCCAGCACACAGGAGGAAAGACAAGCAGCGCAGCTTGATGCGTAGTAAAAAAAATAATAAATAGACAACTGGTCTACCTCATTAGAAATAAATACGCAACAGATTAGATATACAAACAAACAAACACATAAATGTGGAGAGAAGTGCAGTGCGCGCAGGAGCAAATGTAAACAGCAGACAGACCTGAATCCTTATCTTTACAAGGTCGACCTCAGAACTTTGTTCAGTTTGTCTCGGTGACGGATAATGGAAGGTTGGGCAGGCAACTGGTCGACTTCATTTAAATAAACAAATAAAAAATAAGATAAACACTCAGGAATAGATAAATAATACCAAAAAAATTGTAAAGTGGAGAAAGCGAGAGCGCGCGAATGCACTCAAGCAAACACAAACAGTACAGCACGATGCGTATTTTTTTTTTAAATTGACAAAATAAATCAAAAGTAAATAAAAATAAAAATAAGTGGAAAAGGCGAGAGTGCGCGAGCACACAGGAGCAAAGACAAACAGCGCAGCTTGATGCGTAGTAAAAAAAATAAGAAATAGACAACTGGTCGACCTCATTAGAAATAAAAACCCAAAAGATTAGATAGACAAACAAACAAACACATAAATGTGGAGAGAAGGGCAGTGCGCGCAGGAGCAAAGTTAAACAACAGACAGACCTGAATCCTTATCTTTACAAGGTCGA
The DNA here is from genome assembly GCF_023159225.1 of Perognathus longimembris pacificus. Lineage (NCBI taxonomy): Eukaryota > Metazoa > Chordata > Mammalia > Rodentia > Heteromyidae > Perognathus > Perognathus longimembris. The sequence goes on from NW_025957825.1 coordinate 18,818, forward strand.
CCTCAGAACTTTGTTCAGTTTGTCTCGGTGACGGATAATGGAAGGAAGGGCAGGCAACTGGTCGACTTCACTTAAATAAACAAATGAAAAATAAGATACACTCTCAGGAATAGATAAATAATAACAAAACAATTGTAAAGTGGAGAAAGTGAGAGCGCGCGAATGCACTCAAGCAAACACAAACAGCACAGCACGATCCGTATTTTTTTTTAAAATTGACAAAATAAATCAAAAATAAATCAAAAATAAAAATAAGTGGAAAAGGCGAGAGTGCGCGAGCACACAGGAGCAAAGACAAGCAGCGCAGCTTGATGCGTAGTAAAAAAAAATAATAAATAGACAACTGGTCGACCTCATTAGAAATAAAAACCCAAAAGATTAGATAGACAAACAAACAAACACATAAATGTGGAGAGAAGGGCAGTGCGCGCAGGAGCAAAGGTAAACAGCAGACAGACCTGAATCCTTATCTTTACAAGGTCGACCTCAGAACTTTGTTCAGTTTGTCTCGGTGACGGATAATGGAAGGAAGGGCAGGCAACTGGTCGACTTCATTTAAATAAACAAATAAAAAATAAGATAAACTCTCAGGAATAGATAAATAATAACAAAAAAATGTAAAGTGGAGAAAGCGGAGAGCGCGCGAATGCACTCAAGCAAACACAAACAGCACAGCAGGATGCGTATTTTTTTTTAATTGACAAAATAAATCAAAAATAAATCAAAAATAAAACTAAGTGGAAAAGGCGAGAGTGCGCCAGCACACAGGAGCAAAGACAAACAGCGCAGCTTGATGCGTAGTAAAAAAAATAATAAATAGACAACTGGTCGACCTCATTAGAAATAAATACCCAACAGATTAGATAGACAAACAAACAAACACATAAATGTGGAGAGAAGTGCAGTGCGCGCAGGAGCAAAGGTAAACAGCAGACAGACCTGAATCCTTATCTTTACAAGGTCGACCTCAGAACTTTGTTCAGTTTGTCTCGGTGACGGATAATGGAAGGAAGGGCAGGCAACTGGTCGACTTCATTTAAATAAACAAATAAAAAATAAGATAAACACTCAGGAATAGATAAATAATAACAAAAAAATTGTAAAGTGGAGAAAGCGAGAGCGCGCTAATGCACTCAAGCAAACACAAACAGCACAGCACGATCCGTATTTTTTTTTAAAATTGACAAAATAAATCAAAAATAAATCAAAAATAAAAATAAGTGGAAAAGGCGAGAGTGCGCGAGCACACAGGAGCAAAGACATGCAGCGCAGCTTGATGCGTAGTAAAAAAAATAATAAATAGACAACTGGTCGACCTCATTAGAAATAAAAACCCAAAAGATTTGATAGACAAACAAACAAACACATAAACGTGGAGAGAAAGGCAGTGCGCGCAGGAGCAAAGGTAAACAGCAGACAGACCTGAATCCTTATCTTTACAAGGTCGACCTCAGAACTTTGTTCAGTTTGTCTCGGTGACGGATAATGGAAGGAAGGGCAGGCAACTGGTCGACTTCATTTAAATAAACAAATAAAAATAAGATAAACTCTCAGGAATAGATAAATAATAACAAAAAATTGTAAAGTGGAGAAAGCGAGAGCGCGCGAATGCACTCAAGCAAACACAAACAGCACAGCACGATGCGTATTTTTTTAAATTGACAAAATAAATCAAAAATAAATCAAAATAAAAATAAGTGGAAAAGGCGAGAGTGCGCGAGCACACAGGAGCAAAGACAAGCAGCGCAGCTTGATGCGTAGTATAAAAATAATAAATAGACAACTGGTCGACCTCATTAGAAATAAAAACCCAAAAGATTAGATAGACAAACAAACAAACACATAAATGTGGAGAGAAGGGCAGTGCGCGCAGGAGCAAAGGTAAACAGCAGACAGACCTGAATCCTTATCTTTACAAGGTCGACCTCAGAACTTTGTTCAGTTTGTCTCGGTGACGGATAATGGAAGGAAGGGCAGGCAACTGGTCGACTTCATTTAAATAAACAAATAAAAAATAAGAGAAACTCTCAGGAATAGAATAATAATAACAAAAAAATGTAAAGTGGAGAAAGCGAGAGCGCGCGAATGCACTCAAGCAAACACAAACAGCACAGCACGATGCGTATTTTTTTTAAATTGACAAAATAAATCAAAATAAATCAAAAATAAAAATAAGTGGAAAAGGCGAGAGTGCGCCAGCACACAGGAGGAAAGACAAGCAGCGCAGCTTGATGCGTAGTAAAAAAAATAATAAATAGACAACTGGTCTACCTCATTAGAAATAAATACCCAACAGATTAGATATACAAACAAACAAACACATAAATGTGGAGAGAAGTGCAGTGCGCGCAGGAGCAAATGTAAACAGCAGACAGACCTGAATCCTTATCTTTACAAGGTCGACCTCAGAACTTTGTTCAGTTTGTCTCGGTGACGGATAATGGAAGGAAGGGCAGGCAACTGGTCGACTTCATTTAAATAAACAAATAAAAAATAAGATAAACACTCAGGAATAGATAAATAATAACAAAAAAATTGTAAAGTGGAGAAAGCGAGAGCGCGCGAATGCACTCAAGCAAACACAAACAGTACAGCACGATGCGTATTTTTTTTAAAATTGACAAAATAAATCAAAAGTAAATAAAAATAAAAATAAGTGGAAAAGGCGAGAGTGCGCGAGCACACAGGAGCAAAGACAAACAGCGCAGCTTGATGCGTAGTAAAAAAATAATAAATAGACAACTGGTCGACCTCATTAGAAATAAAAACCCAAAAGATTAGATAGACAAACAAACAAACACATAAATGTGGAGAGAAGGGCAGTGCGCGCAGGAGCAAAGCTAAACAACAGACAGACCTGAATCCTTATCTTTACAAGGTCGACCTCAGAACTTTGTTCAGTTTGTCTCGGTGACGGATAATGGAAGGAAGGGCAGGCAACTGGTCGAATTCACTTAAATAAACAAATAAAAAATAAGATACACTCTCAGGAATAGATAAATAATAACAAAACAATTGTAAAGTGGAGAAAGTGAGAGCGCGCGAATGCACTCAAGCAAACACAAACAGCACAGCACGATGCGTATTTTTTTTAAAATTGACAATATAAATCAAAAATAAATCAAAAATAAAAATAAGTGGAAAAGGCGACAGTGCGCGAGCACACAGGAGCAAAGACAAGCAGCGCAGCTTGATGCGTAGTAAAAAAAATAATAAATAGACAACTGGTCGACCTCATTAGAAATAAAAACCCAACAGATTAGATAGAAAAACAAACAAACACATAAATGTGGAGAGAAGGGCAGTGCGGGCAGGAGCAAAGGTAAACAGCAGACAGGACCTGAATCCATATCTTTACAAGGTCGACCTCAGAACTTTGTTCAGTTTGTCTCGGTGACGGATAATGGAAGGAAGGGCAGGCAACTGGTCGACTTCATTTAAATAAACAAATAAAAATAAGATAAACTCTCAGGAATAGATAAATAATAACAAAATAATTGTAAAGTGGAGAAAGCGAGAGCGCGCGAATGCACTCAAGCAAACACAAACAGCACAGCACGATGCGTATTTTTTTTTAAATTGACAAAATAAATCAAAAATAAATCAAAAATAAAAATAAGTGGAAAAGGCGAGAGTGTGCGAGCACACAGGAGCAAAGACAAGCAGCGCAGCTTGATGCGTAGTAAAAAAAATAATAAATAGACAACTGGTCGACCTCATTAGAAATAAAAACCCAAAAGATTAGATAGACAAACAAACAAACACATAAATGTGGAGAGAAGGGCAGTGCGCGCAGGAGCAAAGGTAAACAGCAGACAGACCTGAATCCTTATGTTTACAAGGTCGACCTCAGAACTTTGTTCAGTTGTCTCGGTGACGGATAATGGAAGGAAGGGCAGGCAACTGGTCGACTTCGTTTAAATGAACAAATAAAAAATAAGATAAACTCTCAGGAATAGATAAATAATAACAAAAAAAATGTAAAGTGGAGAAAGCGAGAGCGCGCGAATGCACTCAAGCAAACACAAACAGCACAGCACGATGCGTATTTTTTTTTAAATTGACAAAATAAATCAAAAATAAATCAAAAATAAAAATAAGTGGAAAAGGCGAGAGTGCGCCAGCACACAGGAGCAAAGACAAGCAGCGCAGCTTGATGCATAGTAAAAAAAATAATAAATAGACAACTGGTCGACCTCATTAGAAATAAATACCCAACAGATTAGATAGACAAACAAACAAACACATAAATGTGGAGAGAAGTGCAGTGCGCGCAGGAGCAAAGGTAAACAGGAGACAGACCTGAATCCTTATCTTTACAAGGTCGACCTCAGAACTTTGTTCAGTTTGTCTCGGTGACGGATAATGGAAGGAAGGGCAGGCAACTGGTCGACTTCATTTAAATAAACAAATAAAAATAAGATAAACACTCAGGAATAGATAAATAATAACAAAAAAATTGTAAAGTGGAGAAAGCGAGAGCGCGCGAATGCACTCAAGCAAACACAAACAGCACAGCACGATGCGTATTTTTTTTCAAATTGACAAAATATATCAAAAATAAATCAAAAATAAAAATAAGTGGAAAAGGCGAGAGTGCGCGAGCACCAGGAGCAACGACACGCAGCGCAGCTTGATGCGTAGGAAAAAATTAATAAATAGACAACTGGTCGACCTCATTAGAAATAAAAACCCAAAAGATTAGATAGACAAACAAACAAACACATAAATGTGGAGAGAAGGGCAGTGCGCGCAGGAGCAATGTTAAACAGCAGACAGACCTGAATCCTTATCTTGGCAAGGTCGACCTCAGAACTTTGTTCAGTTTGTCTCGGTGACGGATAATGGAAGGAAGGGCAGGCAACTGGTCGACTTCGTTTAAATAAACAAATAAAAAATAAGATAAACTCTCAGGAATAGATAAATAATAACAAAAAAAATGTAAAGTGGAGAAAGCGAGAGCGCGCGAATGCACTCAAGCAAACACAAAGAGCACAGCACGATGCGTATTTTTTTAAAATTGACAAAATAAATCAAAAATAAATCAAAAATAAAAATAAGTGGAAAAGACGAGAGTGCGCCAGCACACAGGAGCAAAGACAAGCAGCGCAGCTTGATGCGTAGTAAAAAAAATAATAAATAGACAACTGGTCGACCTCATTAGAAATAAAAACCCAAAAGATTAGATAGACAAACAAACAAACACATAAATGTGGAGAGAAGGGCAGTGCGCGCAGGAGCAAAGGTGAACAGCAGACAGACCTGAATCCTTATCTTTACAAGGTCGACCTCAGAACTTTGTTCAGTTTGTCTCGGTGACGGATAATGGAAGGAAGGGCAGGCAACTGGTCGACTTCATTTAAATAAACAAATAAAAAATAAGATAAACTCTCAGGAATAGATAAATAATAACAAAAAATTGTAAAGTGGAGAAAGCGAGAGCACGCGAATGCACTCAAGCAAACACAAACAGCACAGCACGATGCGTATTTTTTTTTTAAAATTGACAAAATAAATGAAAAATAAATGAAAAATAAAAATAAGTGGAAAAGGCGAGAGTGCGCGAGCTCACAGGAGCAAAGACAAGCAGCGCAGCTTGATGCGTAGTAAAAAAAATAATAAATAGACAATTGGTCGACCTCATTAGAAATAAAAACCAAAAGATTAGATAGACAAACAAACAAACACATAAATGTGGAGAGAAGGGCAGTGCGCGCAGGAGCAAAGGTAAACAGCAGACAGACCTGAATCCTTATCTTTACAAGGTCGACCTCAGAACTTTGTTCAGTTTGTCTCCGTGACGGATAATTGAAGGAAGGGCAGGCAACTGGTCGACTTCATTTAAATAAACAAATAAAAATAAGATAAACTCTCAGGAATAGATAAATAATAACAAAAAAATTGTAAAGTGGAGAAAGCGAGAGAGCGCGAATGCACTCAAGCAAACACAAACAGCACAGCACGATGCGTATTTTTTTTTTAAAATTGACAAAATAAATCAAAAATAAATCAAAAATAAAAATAAGTGGAAAAGGCGAGAGTGCGCGAGCACACAGGAGCAAAGACAAGCAGCGCAGCTTGATGCGTAGTAAAAAAAAATAATAAATAGACAACTGGTCGACCTCATTAGAAATAAAAACCCAAAAGATTAGATAGACAAACAAACAAACACATAAATGTGGAGAGAAGGGCAGTGCGCGCAGGAGCAAAGGTAAACAGCAGACAGACTTGAATCCTTATCTTTACAAGGTCGACCTCAGAACTTTGTTCAGTTTGTCTCGGTGACGGATAATGGAAGGAAGGGCAGGCAACTGGTCGACTTCATTTAAATAAACAAATAAAAAATAAGATAAACTCTCAGGAATAGATAAATAATAACAAAAAAATTGTAAAGTGGAGAAAGCGAGAGCGCGCGAATGCACTCAAGCAAACACAAACAGCACAGCACGATGCGTATTTTTTTTAAAATTGACAAAATAAATCAAAAATAAAACAAAAATAAAAATAAGTGGAACAGGCGAGAGTGCGCGAGCACACAGGAGCAAAGACAAGCTGCGCAGCTTGATGCGTAGAAAAAAAAATAATAAATAGACAACTGGTCGACCTCATTAGAAATAAAAACCCAAAAGATTTGATAGACAAACAAACAAACACATAAACGTGGAGAGAAAGGCAGTGCGCGCAGGAGCAAAGGTAAACAGCAGACAGACCTGAATCCTTATGTTTACAAGGTCGACCTCAGAACTTTGTTCAGTTTGTCTCGGTGACGGATAATGGAAGGAAGGGCAGGCAACTGGTCGACTTCATTTAAATAAACAAATAAAAATAAGATAAACTCTCAGGAATAGATAAATAATAACAAAAAAATTGTAAAGTGGAGAAAGCAAGAGCGCGCGAATGCACTCAAGCAAACACAAACAGCACAGCACGATGCGTATTTTTTTTAAATAGACAAAATAAATCAAAAATAAATCAAAAATAAAAATAAGTGGAAAAGGAGAGAGGTGCGCGAGCACACAGGAGCAAAGACAAGCAGCGCAGCTTGATGCGTAGTATAAAAATAATAAATAGACAACTGGTCGACCTCATTAGAAATAAAAACCCAAAAGATTAGATAGACAAACAAACAAACACATAAATGTGGAGAGAAGTGCAGTGCGCGCAGGAGCAAATGTAAACAGCAGACAGACCTGAATCCTTATCTTTACAAGGTCGACCTCAGAACTTTGTTCAGTTTGTCTCGGTGACGGATAATGGAAGGAAGGGCAGGCAAATGGTCGACTTCATTTAAATAAACAAATAAAAAATAAGATAAACACTCAGGAATAGATACATAATAACAAAAAAATTGTAAAGTGGAGAAAGCGAGAGCGCGCGAATGCACTCAAGCAAACACAAACAGCACAGCACGATGCATATTTTTTTTTAAATTGACAAAATAAATAAAAAATAAATCAAAAATAAAAATAAGTGGAAAAGGCGAGAGTGCGCCAGCACACAGGAGCAAAGACAAGCAGCGCAGCTTGATGCGTAGTAAAAAAAATAATAAATGGACAACTGTTCGACCTCATTAGAAATAAAAACCCAACAGATTAGATAGAAAAACAAACAAACACATAAATGTGGAGAGAAGGGCAGTGCGGGCAGGAGCAAAGGTAAACAGCAGACAGACCTGAATCCTTATCTTTACAAGGTCGACCTCAGAACTTTGTTCAGTTTGTCTCGGTGACGGATAATGGAAGGAAGGGCAGGCAACTGGTCGACTTCATTTAAATAAACAAATAAAAAATAAGATAAACTCTCAGGAATAGATAAATAATAACAAAATAATTGTAAAGTGGAGAAAGCGAGGAGCGCGCGAATGCACTCAAGCAAACACAAACAGCACAGCACGATGCGTATTTTTTTTAAATTGACAAAATAAATCAAAAATAAAAATAAGTGGAAAAGGCGAGAGTGCGCGAGCACACAGGAGCAAAGACAAGCAGCGCAGCTTGATGCGTAGTAAAAAAAATAATAAATAGACAACTGGTCGACCTCATTAGAAATAAAAACCCAAAAGATTAGATAGACAAACAAACAAACACATAAATGTGGAGAGAAGGGCAGTGCGCGCAGGAGCAATGTTAAACAGCAGACAGACCTGAATCCTTATCTTGGCAAGGTCGACCTCAGAACTTTGTTCAGTTTGTCTCGGTGACGGATAATGGAAGGAAGGGCAGGCAACTGGTCGACTTCGTTTAAATAAACAAATAAAAATAAGATAAACTCTCAGGAATAGATAAATAATAACAAAAAAAATGTAAAGTGGAGAAAGCGAGAGCGCGCGAATGCACTCAAGCAAACACAAAGAGCACAGCACGATGCGTATTTTTTTTAAAATTGACAAAATAAATCAAAAATAAATCAAAAATAAAAATAAGTGGAAAAGATGAGAGTGCGCCAGCACACAGGAGCAAAGACAAGCAGCGCAGCTTGATGCGTAGTAAAAAAAATAATAAATAGACAACTGGTCGACCTCATTAGAAATAAAAACCCAAAAGATTAGATAGACAAACAAACAAACACATAAATGTGGAGAGAAGGGCAGTGCGCGCAGGAGAAAAGGTGAACAGCAGACAGACCTGAATCCTTATCTTTACAAGGTCGACCTCAGAACTTTGTTCAGTTTGTCTCGGTGACGGATAATGGAAGGAAGGGCAGGCAACTGGTCGACTTCATTAAATA